>NW_009718485.1:0-16412 GCF_000703405.1 Apaloderma vittatum
ATCTCATGTTTTACTCTACAGTGACTGGGCATCTGCTTGAAAGAAAGCAAAACGAGCAAAAAGGAAAAGCTGACGACATTGACACCGCTAAGGCTTACGTTTCTAGCATGTCCTACCGAACAGCAATGCCACAGTATTTTCTTTTTTGCAAAACGTTTCTCTTAAGAGCTCAACATTTGCATATTTTTTACCTGAAGGCAGGCCGAGAGAGTTCACGGTAACTAGCCATTTGGAGTGTTAACACCACAAACACACTATACTAAAAAAAATACAGCATCAGTGTGAAAAAAATAACCAGTTCCTATAAAGACATCAAGAGAAGCATCCAAGAAGTGACACACCACTCACTTCTGCAAAATCGCCAGGGCTCTAGAAATCTGCAAGCAACATTAGTCACTTCTGCAAATCTCATTGAAGATCTTCAAGTATCTTAGCTATCTGCTACTTAAAACATTTGCTGATTCAAAAAACAAGTGTCCAAATGTATCAAAGAACATGCAGATGAACAGATCAGTAGGTTCTATTTTTATTTCCTGGGTTTGTAATTCAGTATTTGAAAAGAATTACATTAATATGATACCTAATTGTTGCTATTAAAAAAGATTATCAGGAAAAAAAGATGCCTGAAATGTACAGTTAAAGACCTACTGACACACTGCAGGCAACAGGCTGTGAAACAGACTATCAACGCTCTTGTTCTTCAACATCTACAGTTTGGAGTCAACCAACTATTCCCTCCATCTCGATAAGGATGTTAATATTTAATTAAACCATTATTCAGACTGTTAACAACTTGAAAACGAAGGTCTTATCTTGCAAGAAGATCTACGCAATCAGACTCTCGAACTCACAAAAGAGCTACAATGAAGTGAATTATCTTCCCGCAAAATCCAGAGTGAACCAAAGTCCTGCCGCATCAAAACAAAAAGTACCATTATGACTGGGAGGAAAAAGTCTGTCTGGGCTGGCAGCCTGTCTCTATAATTACAGTTGGTCACAGATGCTAGGGGGCAGGAAGAGGTGACTATAAAACCAAACTCATCGTTCTTTTCCATGTATGATTCCAGCAACCTTGTATTTCAAATATTTTTCTTTGGTTTATTATGGTACAAAAAAATATGCTAGTCAAAACCACCATGCAGACTTTATACTGCCTGAGATTAACTCAGAAACAAAATATTCTTAGCATCCAAGTTACTAAGCCTTCTCCATGGAAGTTAGGAAAAACATAAGCGCAGGACATATCCCTCCACAAAAAAAATCTGACCTATATGAAACCTCTGAAACAGATTTAATAATTCTACATAGTATTTAATTTGATTCAAAGCTGCTGCTTCAAAAATTAAAGCACAAAAAAATCAGAGCTAAGTTTTATTGATCCTAATTTATGTAGGTAGCAATACTATTATTTCATCAACATCACAGAAAGGGATAACTTGACCACATCTGAGAATTTACTCATTACTTGGTCTTCTACTTGGGTACCAAATTATTTACTTGTGATTATTTAGTTTACTTAAAGATTCTATTTAAGCCTTTCAGGCACCTATGTCTTTCTACAGGAAGGCAATTAAGCAGACATTAGGGCAGGGATTTCTCTCTTCCCCATTCCATGAGCAAAGCTGTGAGGCAAGCACAGCTCTAAAGCACCAATTATTCCTGCTTATGATAAGTAAAAGCAGCAGCTGCCCCCTGAATAAAAACCCACGTGGGGATTTCAATCCCATTATTCTCATAAACATAAATCCTTTCTCTCCATGTGGCAAAAAGTCAAGCTCCCCAAAACATGGGCCGTTCAACAGTTACGTTATCTCTGTGCTAGAACATGCAAAATTACTAAGAGTTCTACATTACAAAAGACTTTGTCTGAAGTCAGCAATTGTATGATCTGGGTTTTAAGTCACCCTCTAGAATTTCCACCAAGCCTGAAATGAGAGTTCAAATCTCCTGACCTTAAGATAAATTTATGTATTACACAAAAATCAGTGTAAAAAAAATCACAGAACTGTTGATGCTGGAAAAGACCTCTGAGATCATCAAGTCCAGATGATAGGGTTAGTTAAAAAAAAAAAAAAAAGATTTATTATTAACAGTGTATCAAACTAACTCATCCTAAAATACGGAATAGTTTTGTACTGGTTAGGACATTAAGAACTCCAAATACATTTTGGGGTTTGTAGTTTTGTTTAACTGTATTCCTGAAATAGAAAGGCTTCTCACCGGTTACATTACACGTCACAAGTTCTTTCCCAGCAAAGAATTTGCAGGCACACTATTGGGATTTTTTTATATAAAGCTGGCATGAAGTAAACACTAAGTTCACAAAAATATGCAGTAAAAAGAGCCTACTTTAGTTCCCACATTCAGAAGACATTCCAAGCTGCTCAAATGCCACAGAATCCAATCTCCAGAGAGATAACACCAGAGGAAAACAAAACAAAACAATACATATTTCATTGTTTCTTTCACTTTATTGAAGAAAAACCTGAATCATTGCTAAGACATTTCCATAGGCTTCCCAATTTTTTTTTTCAGAATATGTAAGAATGTCTGAAGGCGTTGATCTAAATGCTCTGCGGAACATAAGCAGTGCTGCAAGGGCTCTCACACAAAGATGAAGAACAGAATTTACCATGTTATGATTACAAGAAAAGAATACATGTGCTTGATAGTAAAATGATCTTACTTAATTCCAAAATGGAAAAGGTCATTAGAAAAGGAAATTATTTTTATCTTAACCTATATATCTGGCTAACCAACTTAATGTGTACAGCAGCCAGAAAAGGCTTTTATGTTGAGCCATGGCTTATTTTAAGAGCTGAGAATCAATCAGGCCAATGATATTACCTGTGTGATGATAATCTCAAATCAACAAGTATAGTGGGTTCTGCAGCATTAATGGACCAATGTTAAAACACTCTGCACAACAAGAAGCCTTTCATATACCCCAGGTATTTTGAATTTTCTATTTATAAAAATTAAGGTAACCATTAACTTCACAGCAGTAATTAAATGTCTATTTGAGTCAAATTAAAAATAATTTCTATCTTTAAGGTAGAGGCTTTTATATTCTATTGGAATAGTTAGGCCTCAGCATAGAAGCAGCTACACAGGATCATACATACCTAGTTGAATACAATGAATTACATATTAAAAAGCTAGAGCATTTTACAGATACAGTTCTTTCCCACCATATAAATATATACATTTAGACTAGAACAGGATCATTCCTTTGCATTCTTTATATTTAAAATAATGTAAGACTTCAGGAGGTCATATCAATTAACAGGTTTTATTTATTTTAATGCATCAGTCTTCACTTTTAAATATTGTCCAACAAAGCATGCAGATATGCATGCTGCCTGGGGTTCAACACTGGTGAGAAGTCACAAATACTACATTTCAACAGTATAAAGCTAGAAGCTTCATGTAGTATTTTTGTATCACAGGTTATTTGTAGCACCACTGACCTTCAAGGACAACTGACATGATACTGAAACTGATTCAGATCTACTCAAGCATTTACTTGGCAAAAGTCTGGTGGTGGGAGAGCTGATGTTCTTATCTGAGGTACACTGGCAAAAAAAATAATAGTATGTGATGAGATACGCTTGTGTATAGGTAAGAAAAACTGGAATGGTTAGCAAAGATTTGAGGACTTCATCTTGTGCTGCATAATTTAAAAGATTTCTTTAAAGTAAAAAAACCCCTCTTTATTTAACAGATGTCTCAAAAGGAAGCTTTTGGTTTAAGAGTAAATATGGAAAACCAATTGACCGAAAAATAAAACTATTTAAAATCCAGAAAGCAAAACTGGAAGAGTTTTCTCTCCCCAGTACGTGGGAACATAGGTGTCTAAACACTGACTGAGAAGATTTAAATTTTAAAGCTTTTTTTTTGTCCCCTTCCTTTGAAAGCTTTTCACATTCTACGCAAGCTAGCACAACGTCAAAAACGGATAAACAAGCCTACCATCGGTAGAGTTATGGAGCAACCCATTCATAAGGGTCTCTTTGCTCTGATACTGATGCACCCAAGCACCAGTAACACTTTCAATACACAGACACAAAGAGAAAACAGACCCATTCCTGATTCAACCATCTGTCAATCTTCCACAGGAGCAAAATGAATGCAAGATGAGAAAGATTAATTGTAGATGGAATAAGTATCCTTGAGAGATTTCTCTGAATGTATATTAATAGGTATCTTTGCCTAATACCAAGTCTACATTACAGTCAAGGATCTTCTCGGTCCACTGCAAGTGCTAGTCCCAATTTTTCAGTTAAGCTCTGCACATTGCATATATAGTAATGGATTCTCACAGTATGAGGCTAGGAGAAAAATGTATTCAAGTTGCTTCTCCTTGCTGAATGATTAAAAAAAAGCTTCAATAACTCAAATAACCTGTTTTGCTACAGCCAACGTTAAAAAAAAAAAAAAAAAGAAAGAAAAGAAAAAAAAGTCAGGGGAAGGGGGAAACCAATGCAAGTTTTACCTTTCATTTCTCAGACTGGAGTGAAAGCCATTCCTGCATACAAGCAAAAATATTCCCAGCTATGTGAATGAAAGGATGGTTCCAGACATCAAAACAGTTGTGCTTTACTGGATATAGCATTACTCATTTAACAACCATTGAGAAAGATACTGAACAAGTCCACTTTTTCCGTATTACTACCTAAAACCATTCAGGGCTGAGAAATGACATTAAATCCCTGTAAATGGCATAGTTGAGCATTTCTGACACTAGTTTGGGGTCTGGAAACAATATAACTAAATATAGTACTCCACTTGCCAATTAACTCTTCTGCTGAGCACAATTCAGAATTAATAGATTCCTATGGTTCCTTCAATTCCGGACTATGCCTGAATAACTGGCACAATACTGCCACTAGTTAAGGGGGGCCCTTTCTTCTGTAACACTAAAATACAGACCTTTAATTCAGTAAGTTGTAAATCACATTTTAATCAGGGCAGAACACAAATGCACTATTTCAGTGGAACCTCTTTGCCTGGAATTACCAGCTCCACAGCACTGGTTATCAAATAATAGTAGTATCAAAAAAATAGAATATATGGTGCAAAGGAAAGATCTCTGTCCTGTTCTTACCACATTAGTTGTAGCTTGTATGGAAGTTGTCAAACCACCTATCATTATGCTTATAATAGAATCTAATTGCCAGGAGTATAATTGCAGATATTTTACAGGTTGCTTGACTGCAGCAACATTAAGCCACCAATATCAAGCAACCATCAACAAAAACTCTGATGTGTTTTCCTATTTCATTAGTCTCAAGTTTTCAGAAAAAAACGCAGCCAAATTCTGTGAGGTCGACCAGACAGCTACATCAGCAGAGCCTGGACAACCTCCCCTTTTTAGCTGGTGTCCTAAGCTTCTATCTGGAGACATTAAGATCTAAAAATAAATGTGACAAGCCTGGCAGGTACATTCAGTGCAGAAATCCTGGTGATTGACACAAAAAAATCTGAGAGATGGCAGAAGAACCAGATAAGCAGTAGAACACACCACTGTTTTGAATATGGGAAAAGAAAACACAGATTCATGCACAATCTTTTGCAGTTATCAAGATATCATTCCTCAAATCTGGTCAGCTCTGCAAACACTTCAATATTTTGACTTTGCATTGAGTACTGGATTAGGAGTACTTTCTTGCCCTCATTTATCCTCACAGTACCCTGCAGATGACCAATTCCAACTGGTCAGACTGTAGTTCTCTAGAGGGCAATCAAACCCAGCCTCTCTGAAGACATTCATGAAGCAACGCAGAAGGGGATGAAGAGCAGAACAGCTGTAATGAAGAAACACTGTCAGCAACTAAATAAATGACAAATAACTCAACCTAGTTAGGATGGAATCAAAGGAAAGGAGGAGCAAGTTTCTGGAAGCAAACCAGAAAAACATGAATGCAAAGTCTTGGAAAAGGAGAAATAGTTTTGCTTGAAAAAAGCAGTCCACTTCACTGAAAGTCTTAAGATACCAAATAATTTGGTTTAAAAGTAGGGGAATAGTCAACCATTTTAAGGTAAATTACCATTAACATCCCAGTACAGCAAGTCTGATTAAATTGAGCGCATTAACATTCCTTAATTTAATCTTGATTTATACAAGTAACATTTGTACCAATTAGAAACTTACTTTAGTTTTGCCATTTTCTTCAGAAGCCTGTGCTTCCATTTACCTTGATTTGCAACTACCAGACATAGGCCTCTGATTAATTAGAAGGGTAGTGTCACAGCCATTAGTAACATTCAAGTAATCACAGCATTTAGCTTATTAATTGGTATATTCCATTACGCTGAACAATTTTCCCTTTATCTAGTATACATATTATGGTGTATTTGGAAAGAATTAATGTAAACATATCTTAAAGTTACAATAATAAATAAAACATGCAAAATAAATAAATACTTTCAGTTTCATTGACTAATCATTTGCTTTTATGAGCTAATGAGCTGACTGATTTGAGTACACATAAACAGATGCTCTAAGAAGCCTAAAGAGGCAGATAATTGATTGCTATGACTTTCAGAATGATTTAAGCAGATCATATGCCTAACTTTCAATGGAAATTTGAAGGTTTTCCCACTTCTTCGTCAGCGCTGCTCTCTCAATCCTGGTCAACAGGAAATGTCTCACTTGTCCTTAGTTAATATGAATTTCAGTATCTTTCTTACACAACAAAGATAAAAAGTACTAATATCTGGAAAAAAGCATAGTTATCTTTCACCATTTTTTTAAATGGTTGAATAGATTGAATAGACAGATACTGAAGGTAGAATAGAATTTCAACACTCAAACATTCATTTTCTCCATAATTATATGTAATTCATTAAAAACTTGCCTTTTTCATGATTTACAATTCAAGGTACTTCAGCATCTTTCAAACACATACGAGAACTTACTGGTGAAAAGAATCAAACAAACCAAAACAAAAAGAAGCCCAAGCTACAAGTCTAGGCCTTTAAAATTTGCCATATAAAATAGATTAATTTTAAAGCTATATAATTTTTTAAAGTTTCACTTCACTGTACAGAGAAGAGCTTAGAGTAACAGACTAAACTAAGGCAACGAAGTTCCTTCAAAAAGTGAAAGTATGTTAAACCCTTATGGGTAAGCTGTCACCGAGAAGAGTGACCTTATTACTCCTCTTCTAGTAGGATTAAACACAAAGCATATGCAGAGGTTTAATTTAACATAATTTCACCAGATTGGTATTTCATTTTAGCTGCCTCAAATATGTTCATACAAATCTCTGTCTGTATGTACAGTCAAACTTTTCTAAAACAATCACAGTAAAAACAGGATCTCTCCTCCAGAAACAATACACAAAAGTCACTTTGGGTTTTATCAACTTGCTTTTGTTTTCACAGTATGATAGAGGCTCCCAGATCAGAGTTTAACACGCATTTAATATGGCGCCACTATACAAACAAGAGCATTACTTCTATTCACTCATCTACCTACGCGTGCCCCCCAACTCTCTCTTATGCTGACACAACTGTTTCCAGGTATTTGTGACCACATCTAGAATCAGACCAAATCAGAATAAAGAAATTACACAGAATAAAATTGTCTCTTAGGTGAATTAGTCATCTTAATCCACTTTACCATACAACTTCAGAAATGCTTGCACCAATAAAGCTTAACAACAAATATCACTATTTGGAGACACAAAGGTATTTTCTTTCTAGGTAGGAATATCATCTAAAATGCATGTCAAACAAGGACACAGCCCATGCACCTCAGATGCCTAACAAAAAAATGGCCTTGAGTAGTACCTCCACGATGACATATTCCCTAATTAGAATGAAAACTTTTAAAGGATTTTAATATTTTATAACAAATGTTTCTCCTAGTCTTTTAAATTAATCCTCTACAGAGTATCACAATATCAATCGCAAATACTCCTGTACTAAGTATTGGCTACTATTTCATGTGAAAACCATACATATAGTCAACTAATATTCTTAGAAGTATGCCTGCAAACTTAAAATTGTACACATTGTTTATTCCATAAGCTAATGGGTTACAAAAGCTTATTCCACACTTTAAATGCTGAACTCCTGACAGCAAAAGGAAAATTGTTTATATTTTGGATGTTCTTGTTCAAACATAATGTAGCTTAACCGTAGTCTCACCATTAAATTACATGTTTTAATAAAAACTGCAATCAGTTTTCACTATAAAACACAGTTTAGCCTATTAAAAAACCCCATGGTTTGGAGAATTTGTATAGCCTAACTTCATTCCCAGTTCTACTCTCAGAGCAAAACTTATGGGGTGGGGAGAAACACAACCTTACTCAAGTTGGGGAAAAAAAGAATGATTTCCTAACTTGCAAAGGTAACCTGCCTCTCCCAACTAGTCCGACTTGTTAGCTTTCAACTTCTCATATAACTATTTCAAGATTTCTGCTGTGGATAGTGTGCGGTCCTAAAGCTTTGATTTCAAATTAAGGATTACAAATCTACACCAAGTCGGTGGTAAACAAATTAGCGAGTTGTCTGGGTTTGTTTTGGGTTTTGTTTCCACAGAGGGGAGGTGGTGGTGGTGGATTTTTTTGGTTGGTTTTTTCCTGCAGGTTTTTTGTTTGCTTTGTTTGTGGTGAGTTTTGTTTTGTTTTTAAATCAGGACAATGATTTGCCCTTCCCTCACTGAAGCCTAACCACTCTGCTTCCAAGTTATCAAAGTATGCCTGAGAACTTGGAACACACAACTACCAAAAAAACCCCACCCCATCACTTTCAGAAGAATGAAAGGGTAGATAGAAGAAAACATTGACTTTTTTAATTACTAGGCTTTGATTTGTATGTGGTAATACTATTATCTTGGAATACATAATCACTACGTTTGAGGAAAACTGGAAAATATGTCCTAAAACATTATGCAGTTTTTTGCACAGCTCCCTAATTATGGGGTCATGACTACAAATTACCTGGTGGTTTTAAAGACTGTTTTAAGAGGTTTTAAACTATATATAACTTCAGACCTGAATCTCCCAAGATAATAGCTAGAGTGTAAGCATTCCATCGTGATTACTGCACTTTCTGATTGTCATTACCTTTGTTAGAAAGCTGTTAAGACGTTAGAACAGTACCCACTAAAGAAATGTAGTTATATCCAATTGCATTTTTATTCCATTTTTGTAACACACCATGAGCTTTCTCTCCCCGCTTTGGTTCACATCCCAGATTTACCACAGCTGATTTTCACATGCAAACCCACAAAATTACTGCAATAATACACCTGTTTGTAAAAGCTGCTATTAAGAATAAGTGAAAAAAGTAAAGTTAAGAAAAAAGTTAAGAAAAAGAAAGTTAAGAAAAATATGAAACAATTAATTAATAAGTGAGGACAGAAATCAATATTCATACAGGAAGACCGTCAAATTGAAAGTGGTATTTTGTGATTAAGTTTCATGAGACTGCAGATCCAGTCTCACAGCAACACACTGCTAGTTGAAGCAACCCCATCCTCACTACTCCTGCCCTTCTCTGAACAGCTTTGACGCTTCTCTAACTCTGGAAGAAGATAGTTCAGCACACTAACCAAGTGATTATTCTTTTTCCTTGACCTACACAAGTTTTCCGCTCATTCAGCAAACTGAAATAAGTAGTCAATGGGGATCAGATGAGTACTACAGTTGGCATGAGAAGACAGGTGTCATCCATTTTGACAGCCACTAGACTGCCTACATCACAGAAGACAAGCCAAATGGATTCAACAGGTTTTTAACCATCACTTGAAACCACACACCAGCTTCTCTTCTCTATTGCCAAGTGTTAATTAATGACATCATCATCATCATGACTAGGCTTCGCAAACGAAGATACGGGAAGGGTTCTACCCACACTTGCTACAAGCGCACTGATGGCTAAAAAGGCTGATGTGGGATAGGCAAGTCTGGTTGCAAAAGGCACAGCAGAAAGTCTCCTTAGGTGGTATTGGTGAGGCACAGTTCTTTCTGCGTTGTCTTTTCTCCTCGAGACTAATTCTACGTGTGTTCTCAAAGGAGGCAGCAGCATTATGGATGGTGTGTCTCCACGTCTCCCGATTGGAGACCAGAGTGGACCACTGATGGTAGTCAGTATGGCCAAACCTGAGGTATTGTTTCAGAGAGTCCTTGTATCTCCTCTTTGGGCTCCTCTGTTGTGGCAGCTGGTGGTGAGCTCACCACAGAGCACTCTTTTACGGAGTCTCCCAAAAGCTCTGTATGCCTTTGTTAACCTGAATGACAATAAACCTGAAAATTCCACAAAGAGAGCTTCTTGCCATCTAGTCCAAACCTGTCTGAAAGCAGCCAGAGGAAACACCTAGTGGCAGCACATAGCAACAACAGGATGAATCGGTAAGAGATTTTTAACTGTTAACAGTTAGCAGTCAATGTGTACATGAGTAGCATCATTGGCATGCTACTCAAAATGCTTGCCACAAATCAGCACCTGCTCCATCATTATGCCAGTCACTATATGCCCTGAAATCATCCAGTAATTCCTTGTAGACCCTCATGCACAACACAATAATCAGTCAGCAGACAGTTTTTAAAAATAGTTAATTTTGTCACTGTAAAAACACCATCTATTCAGTTTAGGCACCACAGTCTTGAAAAGATCATTTTCCAGACAACACAGTACTAATCAAGGCAGATTTCACTTCAGCTTCTACATTGTGGAATATTAACTATGTAGAGATTACCACAGGGAAAATTACTCAACTCCCAAAAGTTTCTGAAGATCCAGGCAGCTCACAAATATTTTTGGCATTCTTCCAGTCCTTCTTCAATGACAAATACAAGGTAAAAATGCAGGCCTATGTTGCCCATTACCTTCATAAAACCTACACCTCCTCCTCATTCCAAGCTTTGTTACTTGTCACACCTCAGGCTCTTTTCTTTGATGTCCCTCAGTAGGTGGTATAGCCTCTGTTCTTCAGAGGAAGTTTTCACTAAATTTTAGTCTTTCTGATTAGACAACAAACAAGTCAATTGATCTACCTGGCATATTAACCTATAGACTTGAATTCCCGAGTATTCACTTCTTGGGGTTTTTATTTAAAAATCTTTGAAAGTTCACCAACAGCTGCTTCTTGCTCTAGCAGTTACAGCTTGCTATGTTTCTCTAGTGTCAAAATAAGTCAACTTAGCTGATAATGACAATCCAATATTCTTTGGAAACAATGAAGAAAGCAAAAACTTTCTTCTTCTCTTCACACATACTTTTTTTTATTTTAGGAGTAGTAAAAAATGATAAGGCAGTCAATGTTTTTTTTTTTTAATTTGCCTAAGCTAACAGAAAATGCAGACCTTACTTGCAATAACTAGAAATAATGAGACAGAGAAGGATAATCCCATGGCTCTTACTAACAAGCTTCCATCACTTTCCTCTTTCAGTCTCTGCCATTCATGCTGACTCTGCTCACTACTACACTTGTAGAAAATACTAATTTCCCAGGGCCAATTTTCCTCTTATTTTGCCTCACATAAACAGGTAAGCACAAGTAACAAGATGAAAAAATGAAAAATATACACACATCTTCCAGGGGACTCACAAAACGTTGAGTAGAAACAGAGCCTCAAATCTTTAAGTAGTGTAATTTTTCCTGCCCATTGTCCACCTCCAATAGCAATTTGGTTTCTAAAGTCTCAAAGATCATTGAAACAGCACTATAGCAGTCAACGGGAGTAACAAAATATGATCTTCAGTAAGTGGAGAGTGGGGAGGGCACATCTTTATTTCCTCAAAACAAATTTTCACAAACGTAATATAACTTCTTAACACCTTTAGATAAACTGACAATATACACATTTAATTTTAATGAAAAGATAGCAAAAGGTTATGGGTCGCTGGGAAAAAAAAAAAAAAAGTGAGGCTAAAGCTTTTAGCTGCATTCTAAACACCTTCCTTCATTTTATGTCCTCTTCCAGAAATGAAAACCTAGGCAGCAAGGTAGACAGGCTTGTCTGCTCAGAAACACAAAGCTTACTTGAAATTGATCCAAGGCACAAACATCACAATTAAAGACCATCAAATGTAGTGAATGAACATTATGAATTCATAAAGCTGCAATTAATAAGCCATCTTAAATACATCTAAATGTCTTAATGTAATGTATAGAGGCAGAATATAAACAAAGTTGCCTTTAAGCACTTGAAAAGTAAACTCAAAGAAGGGGATGAAAAGAGATACCTGCATTAATTTGCCAAAATTCAAAGTCAGTGAGAGAAATTAGGTCTTCTGAATCCTACACAATGTACTAACCTCTAGATCACTCCCAGAAGTTTATACTTCCAGCTACAAAGCAACTTCACCTTTAGGTAGGCGAGGCTTGTTCATTTCTGCTTGAACAAGAAAACAGAGCCCAAATCTTCATAAAAAGCCATTTAACAGCTGCAAGAAACCTGTAAAAAGCTTTATCTAGAAATGCCACAGACTTTGCAAACAAAAGAGAAACAGGAATTGCAAAGCTAGCCAGTCCAGACATGCCTGCATAGCTGAATCAACTTAATGGAATAAAACAAACTAACTTTAAAAAAGCAAACTGTATTTGCTTCACTTCCCAATGAAAGGAAGTGTATGCTATCAGTAAATCAGCAAGTCTAAAACTCTAAACTGGTTCTCAAAAATAAAAGATGATAAAAGAAAATACTAAGTTTTCAAGGAAACTGATTTTTTTTTTATCACTACTCAGCTACTTACTAGCATCTCTGCTGCTACATGGCTTGACAGTTTATCAGGCATCAGACTGCAAAGGAAGAGACAGGCATTGAGTATCAGTGGTAAGTTTTAATAATTAACAGCAAAAGGTTTAGAATTTTTTGGTGTGTCTACAAATGAAGACACATGTGGATATTTCTGAATAATTTAAAACAAAACAAAACAAAATACCAGAGCCAGCTAAAATAATCCCAACCTGACCACCTCTGTTTCCAGCAACCAATCCTTCAAATCAGCAGCCACCCTAACATTTCAGATACAAACGCACACTTATGAGGTGAACCCAAATGAACTGATCCATTATGAGGGTAACAGACAATGCAAAACACAGGTAGAAACTAATCATGACACCTTACATAGCGTAAGCAGCAAGCCATGGACAAAAAGGAGAAAAAAAAGCAGAGGAAAACAAATTTTTCTACAATACTATCATGTATTAGCAAGGCTCAAGAGAGAACACTTCTGTTTCTTTTTCCTTGGTAAGAACAGACCCAAAAGTAACACCCATACCAACCAAAACAGCTATCACAGATTCATGAGTGCATTACACTTCTATAAAAGCCACAACAAGCAGCACTAGTCTCTTAGATTCAGAAGTATTTATGCATGGAGTTGAAGAATAGTGCTCGTCCTCCTTCTCCCACCAGAGAAGGGCATTTCAGTGTGTCCAGTTGTGCAACAGTACAAGTAAATTCCTTGATACTAGTTTCAGTTCTCAACCTCATGACTCCAAAAGCTGCATAAATTGAAAGGTGATAAATGTCAGGGAAAATTTACTTGACTAATGCAGTCTGCAACATAGAGCAGAAATAACAAGGGAATTTGAAATACACCACTCAACATTCAAACTTTAAAAACTATGGCATTACGAGGTAAGACATGCGAGAACTACCAAAACTAAGAGTTCAGCTAATATAATATCATTGCATACATTAAATTGGGCACTACTTTGTCCTGTAAATTCTTTTATAATGTTTTTTTAAATTTCATTCCTGTATCTGTCAGCCCCAAAAATGATCACAGTTGGAACACCAAACCTTGAAACTGCAACCAAAGATTGTAGTAACTTCACTTAAAAAGTGAACTTTTAGTTTTTAGCACATATCAAGTTTCTTCTCTTCTGGTCTATCATGATACATATGGAAGTCATGAAAGGCTAAAGGATGAAAAAAAGGCATCTGGAAGGTGTAAATAAAAAAAATCATGCTTTCTCCTCTATGCCAACCATTCTTATCCTTCAGGGTAGAATGTTCTAAAAGCATATTGCACACAATTATATAGAGATTCCTGTTGTATACAACACTATAATTACACCTCTTCTTCCTTTAAAGGGAGACACTTCCCAGAAGAAAAAAAAAAATAAAAAAATCAAACTCCTGGGCTATCAGTGTGAAGAAGTGACTGCTGAACATATGAAGGTGACGAGATACAGATGGCCAGTGTTTACAGACCTAAGCAGTAGGACACAGGAACCATCTCGCCGCCAATCTATCACATGAACTTCCTTCACAGAGAATTACAGAATAACTGAACAACTCATCTCAAGGAATATTTTGATGTTCTATCTGCTGTCTTACAGACTAGATTACACCCTGAAACAAAACTCCTGTCTGTAGTCTTAGCACTTACTATAATACTCATCATCCCTAAAGCATACAATGCTTTTCAAAATCTTCCTGAACTCTTCTTCTCACTTATACTCTAGACCTTATCCAAAGAGAAATCAGAGTATTTTGTACCCAGTTTACTAAATGGCTCCTTGCTCTTCTAAGAAGTATATGCATGTTTTTATATTTGGTTCTGCCAGTAATTTGCATTCTGTTAAAGATCAATACACACATAGTCAGTAAAGTAGTGATACTCAGACTGATCAGCTCTGTGAAAGCAATTTTGTGCAATTCATTAAGTTTTCCAAAAAACTGGAAAAGTACTTCAAAAACTGTTGAAGTGGGAAATAAGAAACATCTATGGAGTACACAAAACCACAATAACATTTTTCTGAACTGCAGGTTCTGCTTTTCTGTCTTCTCATAGCCAACAGAAGATGAAGATATTTCTCACGAACAAGTGTAACGTTTAGGAAAATACTAGCATAATGCTATGTCAGAAAAAACAGATTTCTAGCTTGTTGGCTTCCCTCTACCAGTAAACAATGGCAGACACGTATAAAAGAGTATAATAGCAGGGCAAGCAGGAATACCTTGCACTGACCAGTCACCTTGATGTCAGCTGAGTCTGAGAAGATACTCCTGTATTTAATAGTCTCTGTTGATTACCCTTATGAATCGTTTCAACCTCCTTGTAAACTTCTGGCATTCCCAAAAATGCTCCTGCACAGGGTATCATAGTGCAAAGTAGTATCTCATTTGTTTTGAATTTGTAGAATTCAGAAGTCTTTCAACAAGGGAAAAATAAACAAACCAAACCAACAACTACAGCTCTCTATCTACTTTCTTCATGACTCTTAAGTTCATAATGTCTCTTATCCCTTCACTGCTATCTCATTCCCAGGGTGAAAAGCCCTAGTCAATTTTTGTTCTACCTGTCTCTTAGCCTAATACAATCTTTTTGAGGTAATAAGAGAGATAATGGGGAAATACCAAACTGAATTTAGTATTAAGTCCCAGAAAGGATTTATAAAATGGCATACTGATGTTAATTTCTTCTCAAGAAATTCTTCACTCTAGCACTATTCACTTTTTAGCTGCCAAGTACTGAGCTGCCACCACCACAGAATTGTATCACCAAGACGCTTTAACGAACAGTAACAGCTAATTCAGAGGTCAGCACTTCTGAATAAATATATTTTTTTTTAATCCTGTGGATTAATAAAATAACAAACCAATTATTATACATGTAAAAGCACATTTCGGCTGAAAACTTCAAGGAGTTTGTCAAAGCTTTTAAATATACACTACAACATATCTTGTAGAGATGGTCAATGGGAAAGACACTCTCAAGAGAAGGACTTAGGACAATAATTATGGCATAAATTAAACCAATTTCAGTTTGTTTCTACATTAACTAGTTAAAGCGAGCACCACCCAACCTACTGAATATACACACGCAGTTTGCGCTTCAACAGAGCATCCAAAACAGATTATAAAACAAAAAAAAGTATAAAACATAGTGTAAACTGAGTGTCTGCAAAGTTGTTTTGCTCTTCCATTTCAATTTTTCCTCTACATGTGATAATCATCTCTCAGCCTACACACTTTCACGACTTGAGCACACCACATAACTTGAAGTCCGAAATGTTGACATGAAAAACACAACAGTTTATCTGAAGTGCCAAACATTCTCCAAACTTCTAGTAGTTGAAGTTAACTGAACCACTAAGTGATTCACCTTTTGGAAACAGTAATTTCTGGTTAACGACAATATACAAAAAAGTCCCCTTTTTTCAGACGTCAGTACCACAATCCATTTCCCACTCATTCAGGGCTTTTTTTCCCCGATTACCTAACACTGCAGCAAATAAAAAAATCTGTCTTCTTAACCTTCTGTTTTCAACTTAAAATCACAGAGTACAAGGGCTCCCTCAGTCGCGCTGCCTTCACTTGAACCGCAGGACGACGGAAAGGCAGCAAAGCGAAGAGCCAAGAGTTTCTCACACCACCTTTGGCCCGAGCACTTCAGAGCGGAAACTCTCTTACCACCCTCCCCGGCTTTCCCCGAGC
>NW_009718486.1:0-3797 GCF_000703405.1 Apaloderma vittatum
ACATATTAACAATATATTAATAAATATAAATAAAATATTGATAATAGTCAGATATAATCTAATATTAATTAGTCAAAATTATAAACCACTTCGTATGCAAAAAATACAGGAGGTTGTATTTAATTTTATGGGCAATATATGTACTTCTTTTCCCACCCCCGTGTATTTTTGTGATGTACGTGGGTTTACGTTTTTGTTCTGTCAGGAAATCAGCTTAGACCGCAGTTGTTGTTTATCCAAAATGTAATGACTGCGGAAGTCAAGATTCATAGCAGAATCCAAAAGAAAACAATTACATTTTATATATCGGATTGATCGGGGCCTCTGGGTACTTCTGCAGTCAAATAACAAAAATAATAATAACTGGAGCTCAGGGACACTGTATCGTTATTGATGCACAACCACACAGGTTTTTTTCCCCCTTACATCTTTCAGTCCGGTTGGCTGAAGGGAGGGATTTGCATAATTGCTCAGATTTTATTTCCCAGTAATCATACAATATGCAAACCCTTTAACTCCGGATGGTTGATAGCTTTTACTACCCAATCAGGGGACAACGATTTGCATAATCACTGCGCTTCGGTGGTTATTAGACTCATTCGCCACAATACAAATGACAATTTTTTTGCTTAATGTGGGGGACTGGAGACACCCTGTCTCCATA
Source organism: Apaloderma vittatum (assembly GCF_000703405.1). Lineage (NCBI taxonomy): Eukaryota > Metazoa > Chordata > Aves > Trogoniformes > Trogonidae > Apaloderma > Apaloderma vittatum. The sequence continues at coordinate 665 of NW_009718486.1, forward strand.
CTTTGCCCTGCCACAGACTTCTGATAGGATCTGGGTAAATTATCCACAATTTATCAATACTGTATCTCCATGATCTGGCGCTGGGTTAAGATCCACTCACCAGTAACTACGAGATGATCTCATGCTTCAGCAATTAATTAAGCGTTGGGACTGTACGATCAATGGACTCTGAGGTGCCGTGTGAATTAGCCATGAAGAAACCACACCTCAGCTTCGTCTTGTTTTCAGCTTTCCTCTCCAAAACACTTGCTGCAGTGTAGTCAATGACATATTATACATCTGAATAATAATTACTATTAAATTGCATTATATTCTAACAGCTGGAACTGGAAGAAAGAGAAAGAGCCCCATCACCAGAGTCACAGCACAATTTCTTACTAACTTAACCCCCAAAATTACTTCTGTTAAATAAGTGAGGTGGAGCAGAGAACAAAAATAAAACATCTTGATCAAAGTTTTATCATCCGGTCAAAAGTATTTGTCATTTCATTTGGAAAGGAATACGGTTTCAATTCCGGGAAGTGAGTGAAACTTCTATTACGCTCCCAGTGACATCAATACTATTTATTTAAGCATATGCTGGAGTGTTTTGTAATGTGAAAGCTCAAAATATTCCCAGACGTTGGCTCTGATATGATTAACTTCATGAATGTCAGCAGTTAGTGGGAATACTTGAGTGTACATGTGAACACATATTTGCAAGCTCAGGGATTCCAGCATAAATTCATTATTTCTAACCTAGGGTTTTAAATTTGGTAAAGCCACAGACCTCCTAAACACTATCAATTTAATATTTTAAAATGGAGCCATTTCTAGTTACCCAGGGGCCCCTAAAGTTTGCAAAAAGCTTTTTTTTTTTAATCATTCAAACCATCTTTTTCCGTGTCTCTATAAATAATAAAAAAGGCTCATCTTGATTTTTACCAAACTCCATACACACAGAGAAGTCAATATTGGCCTGAAAAGGTCATTACTATTTTTTAACAAGTGAGTGCTGGCACATAATGGTCTCACAAATGGAACTGCCTTTTTGTTCTCAGACATAACTTAGAGCATTGTGGCAGTAATTCTATAATTAAATACAGATAAATACGAGGGGTCACTAACAGGCATGTCCAATAACCACCATCACCAAGTAGCATTTCCTGGGCTACCTCCTTACGGTATCCAACATATAAATAAATACTAACCTCAGTGAAGAGCTAATGTTTAGAATTATGGCACTGAAAAAAAAATGAGGTTTTTAAAATAGGTATACAAGTTATGGCTTAGTACTTTTACCCATAATTGAGATGTATCTCCAAAGAGCAGCTGCTATCAGCTTACACGAACTTGATGTGATTTTCTCATTTGTAAAATCCATTGTGGCAACTTAACAACCACATGAGTCTTATCTCTGAATCATCATGTTAGGCGGTTGAAGGGAAAAACCAGAAAAAGTTGCATTAGAAGGAAAGCATGGGGTTTTTTTTATTTATTTAAGTGCTACGTTTCATTGCAGTAAATACTTGTGGCGTCACCTGCAGAGTGCAGTCAATCACCATTAGGCAGAGTTTTAAACCACCTTACAGATGTCAAAGCATTAGATTTCAGGCAGGTGAAGTATTGTTAAGACCCTGATATTATTTATTCTGGGTTTATTGTTCCATATTGTCAGACAGAGCATAGCTCCTCAGGCCTAACGATCCTCTGCAGCGAACAAGACTCAAGCTTGTTGCACAAACAAAAACCACTGCACTGTGTGGAACAGAGAATTAAAGTAGGTGAGTCCTGACACCTGCCTACCTTGTACCAACCTCTACCATGAGTAACTCCATTAACTGAAAAATTCTGTATATATGAAAACATGTAGGTTCTGTGCCTGAGTTGCGTGCTATAAATAAATCCTAGAGCTGCAATTCATAGTTAAATTAAAACCTTTGCCATCCTTCAGTCATCACACCTACTGCACGGCAGAACTGCTGCCACGGTTAGCGAGGCATCCTACAGATGTGATTCATCTCCTGTGAGCACAGACTGGATATTTGACATCCAGTTTGTTTGGTTTAACCAATGTAATAAGATTTTGTGCATTTGAGGGAATGCGTTATCTGATTCTTACCCTTCAGTGGCTACATAAAGGGAAGAACTTTGTCTTGGCCGTGGCTCTTGACTCTACTGGGCACTATCTGTCCCCTTCAAGAACACAGCCTGCCAGCTTTCCTAGGATTTGCAGCTTGAGAGGACGTTAATACAGCTTCATACACAAAAGGGCTGCCTGGGAGCTGAAGAACAAAGGAAAAACAGATATGAAATTCTGAATTTACACCTGAATTTATTGATGTGATTTCCTGAGTTCATCATACTTGGCTCCATAACCATAACAGCCTTTAAGTGTCGTTTGTTGTCTAGTGCGCACACACACGCACGGTTGTTCATCTTAGTATTACCAATAGCACAGTATTACTTTACGTTACAGTATATTGTAACATATGAGCTGGCGGGACTCATAGAGGATTCTTTAAACTAGATAGGAAGGGGGAAGGGGTTGTAGCCGGATCAAGTGCAGATGACCCTGGGATAGGCAGAGCAACATCAGAAGCAGAACCACTAGCACAGCTGAGGTACAACCGTGCTTTCTTGGGGGCTCCAGGTACCTTATCAGGGGCCCAACTCAAATGCCTTTATAGGAATGCCCGCAGCTTGGGCAATAAACAGGAGCTGGAGATGCTTGTGGGTTTGTAGCACTACGACCTGATCAGCATCACAGAGACGTGGTGGAACGACTCCTGCAGTCGGTGTGTTGGACTAGAGGGGTATAAACTGTTCAGGAAGGACCGGCAGGGGAAATGAGGAGGGGGTGTTGCCCTCCATGTCCATAAAAGGCTGGAATGCATGGAGCTACACCTGGCAAGTGATGATGAAAGAACCGAGTGCCTGTGGACCAGGGTCAAAGGAAGGGGAGGAGACTTTACAGTGGGGGTGTGCTACAGACCACCCAATCAGGAAGACCAAGTGGATGAGGACAGTTGCTGCTTAATCACAAGCCCTGGGCCTCATGGGGGGATTTTAACCACCCCAACATCAGTTGGAGAGACAACACTCCAGGGAACAAGCAATCCAGAGATTCCTGGAATGCACTGATGGTAACTTC
>NW_009718487.1:0-1547 GCF_000703405.1 Apaloderma vittatum
TCGGGGTGATTCGTGTGAGCCGGGCCCTGCTCGGGATGCGGCGTTCCTGCCTCCCGCCACAGCCTCCCCAGGGAGGATTTATCCGCCTTGTTAATAACACTGATGTGAATGACACCCGGTTGTCAATATTCTCTGTTTGCTGCTCGCCGTGCACAAAAAAAACCCTGCTACAAAAGCCATAGAAAAAAGTGAAAAGTCAAAGAATGTGATCAATTCTTTCAAATTTCTCGTGTGCTTCTAATGTAAAGCTAGTGTTAGAAATCTGTTTTTCAAAATAAGTATGTTCTAATATGTTCTTAAGAGTGAAAACAACCTGAAAATTACCAAAGGAGACTTCCGCTGCTACAGATTGCTTTGTAATAAGTTAGAGAAAAATTAAGGTGGATAATGTAAGAATTGTCATCAGAGCTGCAGTAGAATATTTAATGTGTTTAATGTGTTCACTGCGGCACAGCAATGTCTCCATGTCAAGCCCTGTGTCTGAGCCAGAGAACCTGTGGGCAGGTGCTGAATAAAACTTTTTTTTTTTTCTGGTTCTAGCCTAATTAGGCCCCTGAGTTTGTATTCTATGGAAATAGGTGCACATGCTATACTTTACTGTTTCTTTGACCTTTTGTCTGCATTGCTTCCTGTGCAGTTCTCGTGTCTAAGGTACCTGAAGAGCAACATGAGTCTTTTTTTCCTGTGAAGTTTCTGAGATGATCCTCCAAAGCTTTTCTTTATGATCACAGTAGGAGTAATATCTGTAGCTAGGCTGACTCCAGTAGAGTTTAGAAACACTGGTAATCCATGTTACTAAGTATAAGGGACAATGTTATAAAGGCAAAGCATATAGTGAGAAAGACTATTTTTTGTCAAACTGATACATATTTAGAGGTTAAAAGTATTAACTATGTAAGTCTTTTAGCTCTTGCACAACTTCACTGAACAGACCGGAAACAGTTGATTTTGGAACAGCCTGATTAGTGTTGCTCAACTTGTATATCTGCAGATAAAGAGTAGTTAAGCTACATGGAACAAAGAGAAGTCATAGGCTTCTGGGAAATAGCTACGTAATTCCCAGAGAAGTGATGAGTTAGCAGGAGCTGACACGCATTACAAAATAGTACAGGCCCTGTACTGCATAAAGGCAGAGGTGTTGGAAGATTTTGTGTTAATTGCTATGGTGTGATTTTGTTTCATCTGGTGTGTGATCTCAGGGAAACAAATTTCTGGCAACGTATCTGGAGGTGGCTGGGAGCTGTTTGTATGCAGAGAAGGAAGCATTCTGGGAAAATTTAGTGTAAGTGACCATCTCCTTTTTGGTACATGGTGTAATTAATGGTTTCCCATATAGATTCCCACATAAAAAATAGGATTGGTGAGAGATATTTTCCTTTTTTCATAATTTTGTATTGCAATATTCAGTGTCAGGGAACAGCAAGAATGGAGCGACCCTGCAGTGCAGATGAGTACAGAAGGATATAGACAGGCTGGATTGCTGGGCCAAGGCCAATTACATGAGTTACACTGGGGTCAAGTGCCAGGTCCTGCACTTCGGCCACAAG
>NW_009718488.1:0-15222 GCF_000703405.1 Apaloderma vittatum
AGGAGAGGAGAGGAGAGGAGAGGAGAGCTTGAATCCTCTGACATTTTGCATGTATACAGATCTGAGAGGTTGTCCTTGCATTTTTAATGTCCACTTTTGAGAACATTCTGAAACCTATAAATACCAGGATAATAACACTGAAATCAATAGCATAAATTGCACTTAAAAATTCATGCAAATCAAGGATCACATGGTATTTTAGAGTTAATTGTCCAATAAGGTTGTCATAGGCAATTAATTTAACAATGTTTAGATTGCTTTGCCATGAATACTAATCAAGCAATAAAATAACTTAATTTAGAACTAGAAATTAGTGTGCTTCCATGAGAGAATGCAATTTATGTTATGCTAACTTTTGGATAATGTATGTTATGTTTTGTTGTGTTTAGTTTTTTTGTGCTTAGAAGCAAAGATGGACAAGGGTTTATAGCTTCGATGTATATATATGCCTCTCTCATTTCATTTTGATTCAGGGAATTGAAATAAAAGCCAAAATTTTCTTATGATTTAATCATCTTAAAATTAGTATTATTGTCTAGTGTTACACTCCAATATTTTGTGACTATGAAGGGTTTGTGTTTGTTTCCATGACAATAACAAGGAGAAGGTAGTAAAGACAATAAATGCTAAAAGAAGTTTGTTTGTCTCTCCTGAATCATCTGCTGAGGGGTTTTTTTGCTGGGTATCCAGGCAATTTCACCTCATTGAACTGAAAAGTTGATGAGAAAAAACTGTTGGTCTCCAATTCCCATACTAGCAGCTTTAGTTCAGAGGAGCAAAGAGGAGAAACATATGCATACTGTTGCTGGGTAAGAAGCACCCATGACAGAGGAGAAATGTTTGAATAAGTGAAAGAATAGGTCATTGCAAATATGGATGAAGAGCACTGCTTCTGGATGGTCACAGAGTAGCCACAAGACGCACGTGTGAAATAGAAAATGAAGGACAGTAAGTGGGCATGTTCAGGAAAACTTTAACTTGGAAAACTGGAAGTGGAAAATTTTGAAATTATGAGAGAAAAAGGAAAAATAACTAAAAACACAGTAGAGCTTGCAGAAAGAGCTAGATCTTTTAAGGACAGACGGAATAGTTGATCCATAGAAATGGGAAAGATTAATAAATATATTTGTGTTGTTAGTTAGGGAGGTGGTTAGTTTGAGTTTGGAAACAGGATAGGGAGTTGGATTTAGAGAAAGAAGGCATTCTCTTCTTTTCCTTCCAAACTGTGGAAACCACACTTCATGTACCTTTCTAGTGAAATTTCACTAGAATGTGACTATTTTGCTCTTTCACTAATTTTGCTATCATCTCAAGGCATGTCTTTCCAGTTTACGGCTTTAAAAATATCACTGCCTTACAAGAGGAAGATTAGGAATTCTTTCTTTCATACATTGATCATTTATTTTGCTTACCAGTATGCACCGTGTAGAGCATCCATGTCAGAAGAAGGAAAAAAGGAAACAATCCTAATTGTTAACACTTCATTGTCTCTTTGTTGCATTTAGAAACTTCTCCTCAAGCAAACTTGAGTGCTTTTCTTTATCAAACTTGACAAGGTTTAGTCCTTTAAACATATAAATCCCAAAACTTCCCTGGAGACCTCCTTTTCCTCTCAATGGTCTTTTTCCCTTCTACTTCCAAATCCCATCGCATTTCAGTTCTTATAAAAGTCCCTGTGTCCTATCTAGCCTGAATCTTTGCCAGCCTTTGCTGATGAGCAAGGAGCAGTTCCGTTTGAAGCAGGTCAGATTGTAATTAAAAATTTGGAAAGAGGAGAGAGAAAAATAACTTTACTATAACTGAAACTGGATGAGTGGGCTTTTTTTCTTTCCAAGATCTTGCTTACCAGAGGATACGAAGAGTCTGATTCTACTTCCATGGTAGATGCCGAACTCCATCTTGATCCATGGCAGTCTTCTCTCATTACTGGAATTACACCAGTGGTAGGGCTGATGTAAAATTTTGGTGCCTCGGACTGTTCAAAGCAAGTGCTGTGAGGTTTTATCCACAACACAAAATTAAGTGAAAGTAGCTTTAGTAAGTCCAGGAGTGATAATGACATGATGGAAATGACAGTCACTGTCCAAATCTTCCCCACTGTCAGTTATACTACTTTCATTCTTACGGCCAAATTAAGTTACATTTGTTTCTTCATTTTGATATGTGGACATACTCCTGACATCTTTGATTTGATCGATGAAATAACTACAGTTCCCTGATGTTATGAAGCAACATAAAAAGGAAATCCCATGTGTTCCTGGCATATGGTGTCTATGTTTCACTGTGAGACTGTAATTTGGGAAGGATGATACCCTACTAAAAGAAAATTAACAGTGTTTTTGCAAAACATTCAGAAGCTGAGGTGATGTTGCTGAAACACATTATTTCATGCCTCTGTTGCTGACACAGCTCTTGTTGAAACAGTTTTATTAAAGTCATTACAGGGTCAATGGAAAATCTCCATGCATATCTGAAGTATTCCGAGTGATTTATGTGAGTCTGTGGATATTCGTTATAATGATATTCTTTCATATTTCCATTGACAGGCAGAACAATGTCACTGGTAATGTCCAAAATAAATTATATCATCATAAAGATGGACCTTAAATGCAACAAAATTAAATTTAGGATAACTCTTCAAGTTTGACAATTAAGGAAAGTTAAAGGACATATTTCAAGTAGTACCTGAATTGCCATGCTCCAAGTAAGTGTTGACATCCAGCAGGTTTTGTGACACAGGAGATACATCATCTGTAATCTGTGCTGTAAGTGCAAGGGAACGAATGCAGTGAGAGTTCCTGTTTTAAGTCTTTTCATCTTCTCTGGTTTATAGGTAGTCTGTATCAATGCACTGCTTTCAATGCCACACATGTCCTAGTACTGCAGTTTTAAGAGTTTACTTTTGTCTGAGCTAGCAAAAGATTCTCTTAGTGAAGGTTCCTGTGTAAGCATTCATCATTATCTGCAGCAAATCTGCAATTGGCTCCAGTGGAAGTATGGAGTACGCATGGATTTCCTGATACAGTCTGCTTTTATTTATGTCAGATGATGATAACTAGAGACTGAGATAAGAGTGCCATTGTGTTTAGAAACTCTGTAGCTGATAGTAAGAGACTCAACAAGCAGTTTGACACAGGGGCTATCACAATTGCCTGAAGAAGATCAATGCCAGAGGACAAGCAGCAAAGAGGTGAAATCATTTGCCTGAGGTTATTTAGCAAACCAAAACAGAATTGGGAAGCAAACCAATCAGTGAAAATATGGCTTTGTTTGAGCCAGCAGAAAATTTTCCCCTAGATTAAGTGAGCCTAAGATTCATCCCACGTATTAGAGCTTCCCCTCTTCATTATCCATTCTACACCAGGCCTAGAATATACCTTAATTTTAAAATATTGCAGGCCATATTCAATACAGTATATTCATTTGGTTGAACATACAAAAACAAATTGGAAACTTGATTCTCAATCAGCTGAAACAGAGGTCAGCCAATTTCCTCATCAATGAAGCATTCAGAAGTGTGAGCACTATTCACAAAGGTCTGAATCATGCTGGCTATTAAATGTTCTGGATCAAAGTACCCCTTTTGAAGAAATAGTGAAAGTTAGCATCAATGTCAATCAGCATTTATAGTAATCAGCGTTTCTAGTATCACCATTGGGAGCACTGACCTATTTGTCCTTGGCCGATGATGTCTCAGAGCCCTTTCCACCCAGTAAATGTTCCAGAGCAGATTAAATTCTGCAAAACTTCCCCTTCCATTTTCTTCAGTCTTCTTTGTTTCCATGTATGGTGACTTCACGCAGGTGTTTCATATCTAAAGCCTGAGTTTTTTATCTGAAAATGCTTGTGTAGCCATTACAGGGCCCTTAACTTCATGATCCAGTCATATCTGTAGTAGTTTTCTCCAAAACACAGAAGATACCAGTCTCACGTCTGTGTCACATTTTTTGAAAACATGCTTTGTTCCTGGGGAAGAGGGGCTGGGGAGAAGAAAATGTGGTCAGAAAAGCTGGCCTGTTCTTACAAAATAATTTTAAAGCCGTCACAGTGGCATTTTACTTCTTTGTGTTAAATTGCTTAAGTTAAATGAAAACATAGTAGAACAGGGAAAAGATAAAGCAACAGAGATTTTCCAGTGCAAAACCTAGCATTCTGTTAAAATTAAGAATATACTTACTACCCTCAAAGACACTGTCTGGAAAAAAAAGCCAACATTGTGAGACTCCAACTTAATGCACAAAATTTTCATACTACTATCCTTAATTTGACTATTAAAAATGAGTGACAACTTCAGCGGGGTTTCCTTTCAGTTGTAAATAGTGGGTTAATGAAGAAGGAGTTACTTTATTTTCCCAATTTTAAGCTGTACTTAGAGGATAATTTTTATGCATATCTCTCATCTTCTATCAGGGCATGTAGCTTCTCTCAGCCTAGTGAGTTTGGTCAGTGAAACATTACAGTTTAACAGTGAACCAGTGAAAACAAGTATAAAAATAACGTTATGTATAGAGAAACACGCTGCTCTTTCCTTTAGCAACTTTACATTCATTTAGCTTCTTCATTGCAGGCCGATGTTGACACATCTACAGTTTCGTACTAGTTAAGACTGGTTGCTGAGCATCAAAAGATTTATTTGGTAGTTATTTGTGTGTAAGAAATATGTGATTTATTTTTTTAATTAAACACCAACTAGTCAGAAAAATGTACGCATTTTTTTATTTCCATTAAATGAGTGCTTGTGACTGAATTCTTTTGTTGACTTCTTTCAGTAAACGGTATAGATGCTCTTCTTTAAGTAGTTTTATTACCTCTATGGTCATGTGGTGTTACACGCTTAATCCTTTTTTCTGGTACTGAGAATTAAGTGCTTAACTCAGGGCAATGGAGAAAACCTAGTTCAAGAAGCAAACCAGCTTGTTTTTTTCTTTTTTTGCTTATGTCTAGAGGAAAGAAGTAATTTCCATAAAATTCAGATTTATATGCTAGGACTGATATTACTTTTGCCTCAGAAATACGTATTCATACATATCACCATATGGATGTACTTTAACCATTCTGAAAAAATGCAGGTGTTCCTGAAGCAGATCATGACTATATTATTGAGTTGAAAAGTTCAAGATCTGATGGCTACTGAATAGTTGATTGCTTTCTTAAAACACTAATCAATTAGAGTGAAGATCACAGTGCTACACAGATTCATTTGATTCACTAACAGATTTAACTATCTTCATAGAAACTTCTTTACCAGCTTTTGTTTTCTTTTTATTGATATCATAGAAGTGTGTACTAAGAATACAAGTCCATTTCCCAGTGGTTATAGAAGTAGTATTTTTGAAAAAGAATATGTAAATGGCTTGAACCTGTAGCTCAGTGTTCAATTTACCAGTCTAGGGATGCCCTAAGTCTTTTTGGTTAAAAAAAAAAAATCATCAAAACCTGATTTGGAAATAACTGGGGGAGGGGATCCCATTGCAGGCCCCTCTCCCCCTCAGAAAAAAACAAACAACAAACAAAAGAAAAACACCGAACACAAACCCCAGAACACAGATTATTTTAAGAAGTTATGGAAAAAAAACCCCAGAATAACAAGGGTGATGGAAGAGCAATTCATAATCTGCAGTGTGATTCAGACAAACAGTTGTATCAGAAAGATGTTCTGAGAGGCTGTGAACACCTTTACTTGCCCTCTAGGCTCATTTTATTTTGGCTGTGAGAGTCATCCATCATCCCTCCCTCCCTCCATCCATCCATGCATCCATCCATCCCTTTTCCTCAATAACTAATATTTTATGGCTAATATTTTTTATGTCTTTGAATTAGTTTCTGCTTAATCTTTTATTTAATGTTTTTTTCTTCATTTATTCAGCATCTGTACAGTATGAAAAAGTCATAGATGAATCAAATCATAAAAGGTGCTCAGCTAGTAACCAGGAGGAGCCGAAACTTGACCAGTGTTGATATAAATTGCATCCTACCTTTATGGGGTCAACTTAGTCCCTAGTTTTCCATTTCATGTTTTCATATCTCATGTTTTATCATAATTGTTAACTGCATTAATTAAAGCCTAATGCCATGGAAAGTTCTGTCAGTGCTTAGCTTTAGGCATGTGATTGGTTTCTGTGAATCCAAGAAGTCTAGTTTGAGCATAACGCTCAAAATTAAGATACTCGAGAATGTGCCTGTATGACTTAATTAAATTAAATTATATTAAACCTCTTTTCATTCACCTCATTGTTATAGCCTTGCAGTTTAGTCCTGTGATGCCCAACTTCAAATGATTCAAACAAATTTGGATATTTGGCTTGGTTTATTCCTAATTTCTTGGCTGCACTTCTGCTATCAAGCATTTTAACCAGTGCAACAGAGAAAATCTGCTTGTCTTACTGAGCTTTTTTTGCCCTGGCTTCATTCACTGAGAACAGGTTGGAATAGCACAAACTGGATCTTAGAACAAAAGAAGCTCTAAAAAAAGTATGCAGAAGATGCATTCTACAGATCTAGCAGATCTGTTCTTTACGTTAAGCTATTCTGCTACTTTGATTTCAGAACTGTAGAAAGACCACAATATGTTGTGCATGAAAAAATCCAAGATCACTAACAGATAAGCTGGACACCTAATTTTGCTTTCTCCCCCACCCCATATTTATGTGACATTAGGTTGTGTCTAGTGTATACTAAATAATTCATGCCCATCTTTACCCTGACCAGAGTATTAAGTTATTTTTTTAAGAAAGGGTAATTTACTAAAATGAAATAATGTACTTTCTTGTACATTCTCACTTGTTTTAATTGGATGCTCTCCACCCTGACAGTCAGCAGTATTGATTTTTATCTGATAACAGATGTATTTCTATAGCTGACAGGTTGCAGCATTTGCAGCACTGCTTGCTCTTCTTTGCTTTGTTCCAGCCAGAACTAGCTCAACACTATTTTTCTTACCAGAATACAGAGAAATTTTTTTTACTCCTTCAAAAAAAACCATCAGTAAACAAAAATGCTTGGGCCATTTTTCACTTAGTAGACAGCAATATGTTCCTGTCATTACTGAGTAAAGAGAAATGCAGGCTACATCATGCATCACTATTGAAGCAGGGCTGCAGTGTGTGTTTCACTTGCTGTCTCAAACAGCTTAGGTGGAGAGGCTGTGGATCTCCACACATTATTTCAGGCAGACTTCTAGTTCCCATTTTCCACTAACTATATTTTTAGTACTATTGTTGTTCACTAACTCAGTAACAAGCAGGAGAAGCCCTTTTTCCAGAAAATGTGTAGATGAGTCAGTGCAGCTGTGGTTTGACCATGTCACTAAAAAATAAACAGGAGGCATTTTTTTTCCTGATATACAACAGCTGACTAATATCAGTTCTATTTACTGTCATTACTATTAGAAGAAAGATCTGTTAGGCCTTTTCTTTTCCCCAGAGAAGCTCAAGTTAAAGCTCCAAGGACATTTTGAAACAGGCTCTAACAGTTCAGACGTTCTTATCAGCCGGACATTATGAAACAGTGCTGACTTTCTCTTACCTTTCCTTCAAGCCTATGAGGCTTTTCTCATAACATCAGCAAAGGAAGGGCAAACTCTATGCATGTAAGCACAAAAACAACATCACCAAACTGCATGGTGCTAGCATGTAGGCAGCTGTAGGTGACTTGCACCTTTCCTGAGTCTTCTGTAACTATTGTCCCTAAGTTACCTATTGAAATTCCATTTGTAGAGAAAGTTTTTGTCCACATTCCAATGAGAGCTACAGCTGATTCTTTAGAGGATGATATACCTCCTAAAATACAGTAAGCAACCTGTGATCTTGCTGATGAAGCTAGTAAAGTTTAGAAAAAATGTTCAGCATAGCCAGTAGAGAATATATAGCTTAGTATCTGTGTAAAGAGAAAATAAAATCAATCTTTCCTTACTCAGACTAGCATATCCTGGAATTCTGACCCTCTGTTTTTCTTGTTGGGTTTTGTTTGGGCCGTGTAGATCAGAGCCCCATTTTGCTAATTGCTTGTAATTCCTTATTTCCATGTTGCGAATTAGGGGCAGACAAAGCCTATCCTTTTCATTATTGTTTGTAAAAATTACAGAAAGAAAAATAGGTGCAGTTTATCTACTATTTCAAGCAAGTCAACAACAGAGTTAAGGATACATCTGGGTTTCAATTTTCTCAGTACATTAACCCTCCAAATACTCACAAATACTGTTTCTGATTATTAAAGTGTTAAGTATGCAAAATCCTGCACTGCTAAGAGTCTAGTCTATTTTGGCTTCGAAAACTAATAGTATATTGTTTAAGCTGTAACTGCTGTAGAATAGCATTAAAACCAAATTTATCCACCATCTCAGGAATCAGAATTAAAGCAATAGAATAGGCAAGTAAGCACTTATTACATGTTAGAGCCACTTGTTCAGTTTTCTGTCCATCCATACTGCATGAACTGTGCATAAAATCACTATGTTCTTCTGATTATCTTGCACAGCTCCTTGTTGAATCACATGTCTTTTGCACCACATCCATTGTTTTTGTGACACAGTTGTTTGAGTGAATTTTTAATTTCTGTATACTTGAAATTTACCTTTTTGTATATCCACTTTTGTGACAGTTACTGGGTAATGGAAGTACAGTGCTTGAGAACTGCACCACAAAGCGTGGAGACAGGGAAAGTGAAAGGAAACATGTTAGAACTCTGAATTACTTCAACAAGATAATGTTTCAGCACATTAACAATGATGTTTTTAGACTGCATTTTATGGTACCTAGTTGTTAGTCTGTTTCAAGTATACCACATAAACACATTCTGTCGTATGCAATCATATTGTGATGCACTGTGAAGGTAAAAAAGTCCGGAGATTTAAAGTTCACAATAGACTGATATGTTTTCTTTATGGAAAAGCAATCAGCAGAGGCCTTTTATATTTAAAATATAATACTGGCAATTTGTAATATGTTATAAATGTATGTGATAATTCACAGTAAGCTGCTGTCCAGGGGAGTTTATGGCATCTCTTATAGATGTCTAAGACTACTCTGAGCTCTGTTAGCACTAATGGAGCTTTGCTTGAATATTGTGTGTAACGGTTCCTGAGTTCCTATGACTTTCATTAGCTACATCATCACAAAATACGACGACTGCAGAGACTAGGCATTTGATTTTTCTTTTTCCTTGTAACTTAGCAATGATAAAATGTATCTTGTATCCATTTCTGTCGTTCGATTTTCTTGATTTCCTTGACTTGGTGGTTGCAGTGAGAATTGTCTGACTTTATTTTTCTGAGATTCAAAGCGATTATGGTCAGCTCAAAAACATAAGCAGCACAGCTCTGCTTCTATCTCATTGTCCATGCTTTGACTATCTGTTAAACAAAATTGAAAACCAAAATTTTTTGCAACTTTGTACACCTAAATAAGGGGATTTTGTCTTAAAAAAAGGTTTTTTATTAAAAGTTCCATCTATGACCTTTAAGAATATGATGTACATTATTCAGAAAGCAAAGAACAGTGATAGATCAAGTGTTCTTTTCACTAGAAACACTCTTTTGAAATTATTTCATAATAACAAAATCTGAAGAGATACCAAGGACAATAGAAATATAATGTTCTCAGAGAGAGGAAAAAAAAGAGATTGTTTAACAAAAATGCTGGCAGTTCACTGAAGGAATACAATAAATTCACAATAATGTAATAGTGAATTAAATTTGCCTATTGTGCTTTCCTAACAGTACCTTTGTTTATTGGTTTACCACCTGTTTTGTCTTTCTGCTTGCTGTTAGATACTGTATTTTCCCCCAATGTGTTAATGGTTCTCTAGATGGTCACCATCATAAAACACAAAGTGGTTTTCTCTGTTTTTATTTCTGCAGATTTTTCTTGGTGCAAAGAAAATGAATATTATGGACATACAAACTGAAATCATCAAAACTGGTACCTTGACCATAAAAGTCCATATAGTTGGCTTGATATTAATTTGATATGATAAACTTCAGATTTTAGATCCAACACATTCTACTGTGGTATAGGAATCATGGGCTACTATGGTATTACATGCTTTAACAACAATGGGATATGTGATGTTACAAAGCTAATGTTAGAATTGTTAAGAATTGAAAAGAGATAAAGTGAAACACCATTCTACTTCCAATTTTAGCACTTCGTTTAAAAGTATAGTCTGAAGCATAAGAAAACGGGATAAATTTCCTGGTGAATTAACTAATTATTTTTGTGTTACTGTACCCCTTAATCCTCTCTCTTGACCTATTTTTCTTTTTAATTATTTAAAAAATATTGTTGTTTAGAGACTTTTGTTGTTACTGTTCGGAGAAAAAATATCACACTGTTGTGGGCTTAAAATAACTCAGAATTACTGAAAGTTTTAGTTTCAGTCATGTTAACTCCTTAGAAGTTTGCCAGGAGGCTTGCAAGGGCAGATTATTTTAAGCCAGTATCAAGTCTAAATTAAGGTCATATTCAATATAAGCATAATGATAACATTAGATGGGATGTTGGCAGATCACTGTTGTAGGACAGTGGAGATCTCTGTTCATTTCCCAGCTCAGACAGCAGATACTGTGACTGACCTTGGATAAAACAGTCTGTCTCAGACTTCAGTTTCCCATCTGTGAAAGGGGACTAATATCTTCCCACCACAGAGATGTATTTTGAAAATAATGTCTGTTCCTGACAGTGAGACAGTTACTCAGTGAGGTTTGTGGAGATATTTGATCATTTTACCTAAACAGGTTACGAATAGTGCCTAGGGAGGAGGTATCCCACCTACTAGAAGAGGTCACTCTTGTACAGCACCTCAGAGCATGGTTGAATTCCAGCTTTATCATCTTTATATTCATATTTTTTTTTTTCTGTGTCCATTGAATTTAAGACTTTCTGATCCACCTTTTTTCAGCTGTATGTGGATTTACTCTCAAAGATGTTTTCTTCGGGTTTTTTTAAGTCTAAAAGTTAGGACTAACTGTAACTGACCAATAAATTCCTACAATGGAAGAAGGCTCAGAGATGTGTTCATGAAGCTCAGTGAATAATTCAAGGTTTAACTGACCGCAGCTGTTGTAAAGAAGCTGACTTATCTCAACACCAAGGGGACCAGAGGGTGACCTTTTGGGGGGTAAACAGCTATCATCAGTTGAGTGAACCGACTGATGATGTATGTATTTGTCCCCGAGTTCATAAAACAGAGTGTGAATGTCTCCCTGAGTTAGCCAGACCAACATGGGGCAGTGGTGGCAGTGGTGGCAAATACGTGGCTCGGCACAACATAGAGTATAAAACCTGAACAACTAGGAACATAATTTTCAAGATAGCAATGGGCTTGAGCTGGCTGCAATCGATGCATGCTTTCCTGGCAAGCGGGGATACCCAGCATGATGATGGTGAGCATGTTATAGAAATTGATAATGGGAATCACATCAGTATAGTGATTCAGCTGTGTATTGCAATTTCTATATACGCGTTTTACTAAGTGCAACTTGTATTTGTATTGTGTTATGCAATGTATTTTGTATCACTCTACTAAATCAGAAATCCTATGTAACATAACTTTAAAATAAGTAAGTTTTATATTAAACATTACATTCTTGGTGTGTGGAATAGCTAAAAGAACCTGGTCAGACAGTATTGGGCTTTGGCACTAATTCACACCCAGCTTCTGAAACACATAAAAGACAGTGGTGGCTAACGCAAATAACTAAAAATAAACTCTGAGTAGGTACTCCTCTGCCTTTTAATAGGCATCAGCCAACAGTTTTGCTCTCTGAAGACAATGGCTTTCTTAACATACAGGATTTCTCTTATTTTCAGAGCTGTTCTCTAAACATCCCCAAAAAAACCAAACCAGAAAACAAACAAACACAAAAAACCCAAAAAGATGCATTAATTAATAGAAAATTCAGTTACTGACATCTACAAATCTCTGGTTTTTGTTAAGTATACCTCTAAGTAAAAAAGAAAATAACTAAAAAGATTAGCAGGGAGTACCAGGCTTTGAGCAAAATACAAAACAACACAAAAACTGGAGCAAATAAAATCTCACTGAAAACCCAGATGGGGTCTGCCTGAATCCATCTTGGCTCCAAAATTTATTTTGGAAATTCCTCAGAACTGGACAAAATTTGAATCTGGGCTTCCAACTGTTTCCCATAACAGAGTTAAGGTTCTCAGTATGAAATATTCTGCCTAGCACAGTTTAACACAGGCAGAGCCAGTCTGGGCACTGACTTGATTATCTCTGAGAGCACTGCACTGAGCAGTGTGATTGCAGTGCTGTGGCTCAGCCAAGCAGCGCGATGGGAAGCAGCACTATCAAAACTATCACCAATTTTACAGTATAAGGTAGTTCAGTTAGAACTATGTGGGGAATATCTGTGCAAAACACTTTCTTCTCCTGCACTTTAGCGTTTCTGAAGAGTTTGACCACATTTTTCCTCAAAATATACAGATGTGCAGATTAAGGTCTGCACTAGTGAAAAATGTCTAAAAACTGTCGAGGGAACTTACTTGTTGGTTCATTAAACTAGTAAATAGTCTAAGTCTTCTGCAGATAAAGAGTTACACTTTCTAAATATTTTCTTGATTGTGATGAGCTTAATTTTCTCCATTTCAAAAGTAATTATGATGAAAGATCAAGAACAAGAAATCTTAGTTTCTTTGGGAATTTACAGATCAAATTGATATAGATAAAAAGAACTTGATCTTATTTGGCCAAATGCAGTTGTGGGATCTTTTGGCTTTAACTATGAAATTGTATGCAGAATGAAAAAGAATCCTTGTGGGAAGGTCTAGGTCTTGGAATTGCACAGCCAATTTCCTAGCATTCAGTAATTTTTTTCTTCAAGTATTATCTAATTGTTACTATGTTTGCTTCACAAAGATACTGTAATAGTATGCCTGACCAACCTTAATTTGACTGTAGATGAGCAAAAACTCCTAGCTAATTGCTTCTTTCTGTCAAGGCCAGGAAAATCTTGGTTTGAATACATCAAGGGAAAAAGTTTTTCAGCCAACAAGTTCAATCTATCAGAATATTCTTATCCTTACATGACTGAGAACTTTCAATAGCACACAAGGGCAAGTTGACCTCATCTTTTGTAGGAAAACTTGTTACCAGTTTATACTTTTTACACATTTGAGAAGTGCATGTACCCTGATGTATTTTGAATTTGATTTTGTCTTTTTTTCCAGTGCCTGTGTTTTGAATCCCTTATACCCTTATCACAGCCTGTCATGGGTATGCTGTTCTCAGCCAGTATTTTTACACACAAAAAAGTGTAGCAGTAAACATGCATGTAAAGCTTTAATGATGTTTTTTAAATTTTGGAATCTGAATTGTCTTTTACATGTGCAGACCATGTTGCCATGTTTTTATGTTCTAAACTTTTGCTTGAAAGTCATGGATTTTATATGGATTTAAAAAAGGAAAGGTAATGAAGGGCAGAAAAATCATAAGGAAAGTGTCAAATCTCCTGCACTGTGAAGTTCTACTGGCTACATAAAGGTTTGGATATCATGCATACATTCAGTCATATATCTCTTCTCATGTGCCTTCTACATGATCCAAAGGAGGTCTTGCACTGAATGTCCATTTTTTTTTTGGAGGCAACAGTACGAGTCAAGTGGCTGCAAATCTGATACCTAGGACAAGGCAGTTTACTGCAGTACAGCCTCATGATGTGTCATTTCCCCCATAAAATACAAATGTGTGATCCTTACTGCTTCATCTCAACTTGGCTAAAACTGTGGAAGGAGAACTTGGATAAGTAGCTGAGTCTCTAGGCTACTGGGGGAAACAGCCTCTGAAAGAAGAAGCAGGCAGCAGCAGGCAGCTGAGGGGGTTATAACCAGATGTATGAAAAGGGTTATTTTTCTGGAAAATGCTTTTACCTTTTCATTCTCCTTCTGCAGCAGATGCTTTATGGTCTTTATAAAGCCAATCTCTTTAATGACTAGCTAGTACAGTTGGTCAGAGTGCAGGCTGGTTTTGGTTTCGTTTTGATTTTCAATAAATAACCTTATCAATATAAAGAAAATGTAACTTTGTGATAAAGCTAGTGACATTGATGAGGGGAAAAGTCATCAACTTCCTTTTTAGTTGATTGATCTGTTTAGAATTTCTTCCAGTGACTTGAGGTGAAAAATCGGCTCTTTAGCTGTAGTTTGTCCTGGGATTTCTTTGTGACATTTTCTCTGTTGTGTTCATCAGTAGTTAAGTGCAGGCAAGATGAAAATAAAAGTAGTGCTTTCAGTAAGAACAGCAAACCACTTTCAGAGGTGAATTTTGAGGTCCCTTCTGAGTCTACAAATCAGTCTCTTTCTAAAGAGAATATGTTTTCCTACATGTCTATAGACCGTTACATTTTAAAGTCACCTTTGTCTGTATATTAATTAACATATCTAGTTTCTGGAACTCCTATGTGACAAATTTCACACTCACTTTTCTACTAAAATGCAAATTTGGTTTCATTTGGCTTGGACAGGATGGCAAATAGGTATGAATACATATCTACTATCTTGGACTTACTTTCCTTCTTAAAAAAAAATAATTTCATTTAATAGCTGATGATGTTTCATTCCTTCCTAACCTGATTTTGGTGAAAGTTTTGGGTTGACTATCTTCCTTTCTTAGAGAGCTCTGCCAGTTTCTTTGAATTTATTTGCCACATTTCTTAAGAAAGAGCTAATTCTCTCTTACCAACAAACAAGCCATTCCTAACAGTTCAGAAATATTCAAAATAGTATATAGGCACAATTAATGACAATTTTAAAGATCGTATTTGAAATATATTTTGCTTTCCTGTCTATACATTCTTTCACAATGATTTAGTTGTTTTCTTCAAGTCATTTGTGATGTGTTTCTGTGTGATGCTTTTAAAAGCTTTCAAGGCAGTGCTGTATTACATGATTCTACAAATATTAAGCAGAAAATGAAGTGAAGAAAAGTGTAATAGAAATGAAAATAATATTACCTCAGCTGTTTCTTCCACCATCACCAGTGCTATTGTTAAAGAGAACACTATGTTGATTATCTTAGAGAGCTTGTTTCACACTCAATTCTAAAGGATAAATAGAAGAGAGAAGGAAGAATAAGTTTTAGGAAGGAACTTAAAACAGTAGTCCAGTCAGTATTTTAGTTTAGCTCAGAAGGACATTGTCAAAATGCAATGGAAAGGCAGATCTTGCCTGACGAACCTGACAGAGCTTTAAACTAGATATGAAGGGG
>NW_009718489.1:0-8910 GCF_000703405.1 Apaloderma vittatum
CCTTGTTGAACTTCATAAAATTTCTCCCCACTCATTCCTCTAGCCTTTCTAGGTCTCTTTGAATGGCTGCACAGGATGTCAACCACTCCTCCCAGGTTCACGTCATCAGCACGATTGACTCCAGCTTTTCACACAACCTGGCAGTGTGTTTCCAAGAACAGGAGTTGCTCTTTGCTCTTTGGCAAGGCTGTGGAGCAGCAGCATCTCCCTCCAGAGGTGGAGCAGAAACCACAAAATGCTGGTGGACTCCCACTGTCACATCTCTGCTTGGGCTGATCCAGAGCAGAATGGAAGCGTTTCCCTGTGAGCATGTTGGGGCACCTTAACTCCTTGTGTCTCTGAGGTGGCAAAGGACCCCCTGAGATGGGCCTCAGGATTGCCCTGGGGGCAAATGATGGAGTGCCCCAGGGTTGGGCCGTGCAGAGTTAGTGCTGACAGCTTGTTCATAATTTAGCACATTTATGGAAAAGCTGTAAAAGATGAAGAATCTTTATTTTGCTGTGTTTGTCAGTTCTTAAACCACACACTCTCTGAAGTTATTGAGCCATTCTGAGTCCTCATTTTTAGAAGTTATCATAAATTGAAATTCAAAGTTGCGGGTCATATCCACTGTAATGTGTGTATAAGGAATCAGAGTTTTAATATGTTCCAGGGCTGCTCTCTACCTGTGGTAAGTGAAAAAATGGTATCAAGAGAGGGCTTATTCAAAGGAACTTATCTTGCTTCCTCAGTGTTACATGCTGAAATTTTTGGAAGTATCTGAATTTCTCTTGTCATTTTGGCTCATAAAATTGTGTTAAATTCTGCCTTTACCATGCGTATCTCTGTGGAATATATGCCTCGTCCCTGGAAGCCTTCAAGGCCAGGTTGGATGAGGTTTTAAGCAACCTGGTCTAGTGGGAGAGACGTGTCCCTGCCCAGGGCAGCGGAGCTGGAGCCAGATATTTAATGCCCTTTGCAACCCAAACCATTCTGTGATTCTATATCTGCCAACCTACCAGTCAATAGCAAAAGCTGAACCGACTTTTCAGCTTCAACATGTATATGTTGCCTCTCACATTCATACGATTTCTCACACATGCAGAGTAACTTCAAAGATGATGGAAAAGAGTATTTAATCTGATAAACAAAGCCTGTTCCACATGCCAACCAAAGACGTGACCGTGCTCTCTTTAACCCCCCCCAGCTCAGACACCAACATCGGGGGTCTGGGTGCCTGCACATGGTCCCATCTACCTTCAGAACCCCCAAAGCAGCTCAGGTTGATGTAGCAAGATGAATTCTGGCATTTTGCTCTGCAGCTTGTGAACGGCTGAGTGAGCTGCCGTCGGTTCTCTGGGTGACTATGCAGGCACATGCCGGATCATGATGCACACGTACAGGGGGGTGAACTGAGGTTGCGTAGCTTATACGGGTGCGCACACATCCATATGTGTGCAGCAGGGCAATCAAAAGCCCATGCAAGCATGAGGAGAGCTGAGCTTTTAGCAGCAGAGCCAGGAAGGGTTTTGAGCACCAGAACGAATTACTGGGAGGTGGATTAGGAAGAAGGGATGAGGTGATCAAACCTGTGTCGTAACCATGATATTTAAATTGTAGCAGTGTGTGCATTTCTTATTGATGCATTTCTTTTGATTGCGCTAAGCAGACAGGGAAGAAAGGCATCACGATTGCACATAATTAGTGCAGCCACATGAGATGGTATCAGCAGAAGCTCTGGCTTCTGTCCATGCCCAGCACAGCCTGCGCTCGCAGCTTCGCCCAGCGACATGCCCTCCTGCAAGTCCCCCACCTGCCCTTGTGCGGACCCCGCTTCATATTGCTGGCATCCCGGGCTTGCCAGGAGGCTGTACCACTCCAGAACCACTAGTTTGAAACTTTTCTCATGAAATCACTTTTCTATGGGTGTATTCATGATCATTCTAACACATAAAGGTAAACCAATGTGTGGTTGCTGATGCCTTACAGCTGTTCTATCGGTATGCTGGCAATGCATCACCCCTGTTGGGTTTGGGGTTTTTTTCCTGTTTATAATTTAACCAAAGCCAAAGGGTTATTTTCATCAAATGTAAAAAATGGACACTTATAAAAATGCATAGGTTTTAAATTGCTCGGCAGTTGGAGTAGTTATAAGCACTAGCCCAGGGAATAAATGGCTGCTTCTCACATTAAGCACGTAAGCCATTTCCATACAGGCTGAAAACCGAATGGGATTCATTTCTGCTCCCACCGCACGCAACTATTTCTCTGCTGTTACTTCAAGCTTCAATGTCTCTCTTAATGCTTTATTATCACTGTTAAAAATCCATGGTTTAGAATGTGCTCAGAGTAAATCTGTCATGTTACATTTAAGCACCAATTGGTTATGTTTTAATGGCATTAATCTTTACCTTCTTGCTACGTCTAAGCCAGGATAATGAAAGGAGATAATTCCCCTCTTTCTCAGCCGCTGAATCCTGTAAAATGAAAATACGACTCCAGTGCCGCCGATAAAATTGTTTTGCCTGCTTGCTTCTGAATGCCCCTCTCCACACCAGCAAAGCTGACCCTGCCCAGCCCTCCCAGGGCCATGGAGAGCACAGGCTGACGTGTGTCCTGGTGGATGACAGCCCCACAAGCGCTGCCCGGCTGAGATCTTCTTCTACCATGGTACTCAGCATTAAAACCATCTTTCCACCCGACCTGACATGTGGGTTTGCAGCGTGATGGGAGATTACAGGCGTAAGGAAGGTGGTGGAAAAGACACAGACCCATGGCCATGGGATGTTTCTGCCTGGATTGTTGCTGATGGCGGAGATCTGGGCTAGGACACCCTGGTGCCGGTATTGCACAAGTAAGGGGACAAGACATGGCCCCACAGCAACTTCCATTTATCTGCAGAGCAACAAGCAAGACTGGTCCTGACTGTGGCTTGCCAGCATGTCCATGACCCATAACAATTGCTGCTGAGTTTTCCTTGAGAATTTCACTTTGCAAATCACCCCACAGTCCATGTGTTCTCAGGACAGAGCCCCTTAAATTATAGTCCGAAGCAGCTCAAGTGACAGAAAGGGTGATATAACACTGCAACAGAAAATGCTAACGAGCTCCAAACTGTGTCAAAAAAATCAATGTTCATTCTCTAGATGCTACTGGTTTTATTGGATAACTTTCCTCTTGGCTTAGCTATTGTTCCAGAGTTCTACAAAAGGAAAGAAGAAGAGAGGAAAAATAAGTAAGGAAGTGCAGTGCACTGAAGGGTAAAGAAGCTGATTCTTAAGTCGCGCATAAAACTTGCTGGTTTAGAACAGGCATTGCATATTATGATTATAAAATGGGAAGATGAAGTCTTGACACAGTAAAATAGGAGGGAGAACACAGGAAATACCTCCTCTTAACAGGTTTCATTGCACAAAGTGTGTTTTTTTAAGCAAAACCCAATTCTTCAGCTTTCCAGATTTCTGGTATAGAAGGCCAATTTCTAAAAGCCTCTTGCTGACATGTAGGTCATGAGAAACCAAAACCTTCCAGCCCGTTAAACATCAACATCGGTGGGTATGATGCCCTGTGGCTAGGGTGTTGGTCTTCTCTTCCTCACGTACGGGTGGGACTTGCACTGCAACGCTCCTCCACGTACAGCAATGGGACACTGCCATGGTCATCAGGGTGCTCAAGGCTGTGCAGCCTTGCAGACTGGCTCCATGGTCCAGGTGGGGTTTCTGCAGAAGCACATGAGATAGAATTAATCTTTTAGCACTTTAAATGCTCCTTGCCTTTCCACATTTACGGTGGGCAGGAGCAAGGAGCAAGGGATTCCTCCATCCTTTGACCATCTCTGCAGGATACGAGCCTGGACTCTCCTCAAGAGAATCTCTTCAGCCCATATGGGAAGAATTTTATGTGGCTGTAATATCACTGCAGGGGATTTCTCTCACTGGTCCCACAGCTGCTCTAAAGGTGTTTATACCACCCACAAGGCGCTTTTTCCAAAGTGATCTCCCAATGCTACACCATGGCTTTATGCATCAAGGTAGTCCATGCTGGAACGAAAGCCTCTTCCTTCACCCTCCCCATAGCAAGGAATAAGTCTGTCATCTACTGTTTCATTTAAAGGTTATGTTTTTGTAATCTCTCATCAATCAGAAATTCCACATTGTGAGGTGTTTTAAACCTTAATTTCTTTCTGAGAATACTTTTTTTTTCTGAGTTACTTTGCTTGGTCTCTTCTTGACTAGATGGGCAGATACATAACAGATGACAAACCTCCTCGTTCATCCCCATGACAGAGCAGCCAGGTCTTCTCCCTCCAAGTGTCACAAACAATGAGCAACCTTCTTAATTAGGAGCTCCTACAACATCCAAATGAATTATTATAAAACACATTAGGCCTATTCACAATGCGCAGAAGATCTGTTCACGATGTTATCAATATTTATGGCAACTGAGGATTGCACAGAAATGAAAAAAAGGAAAAGCCTAGCATGGAGTATGTGATGGCTGCTGTACTCTGCTCACTCAATGTTCTTCTTTAAGAAGAATCTCATCTCACAGGAAGGCTTTACTTTGGCAAGTTTAACGTAGCAACGACCTCTACAACAGATTTCCTTTCAGCTGCTTCTTAAAACTTAAGCTCAAATTAATAAGGTTCAACGACTAATAGGAGCTGGTTATAAAAATGTTGTCAAATCATTAGAAATAGCCTAAGTCTTTATTCTGTGGTCAGATCTAAAATCTTCAAATCAAATTCCATCCTCAAATTTGGAGGCTGCTTAACCTTTGACCCTACTTTGCCTTGACACACACCAACATTTTTTGACACTGAGACTAGAAGGGAGTCAAATCCAAATAGTAGATAAAGCTGGCCCATTTGTTTCCAGTAAAATAGCTACAATTCTCAGATATTTGTGATGGATTTTCCTGGGAATGGACCAAATTCTTTGGAAATGGGAACCGTTGTTAATATTAGTCAAAGACTTGATGTGGAGTAATCAACTGCTCAACATGTAAGTGTTCATTTTTGACAGATTCACTGATACATGCACGAAAGACCTGAATTTCACATTTCTGTTTGAAGTTTATGTGATACCAATGACAACTATAAATTTAGTGCTACTCTTAATGTTTTAAAATGAGATTGTGTCTGGGCAGGCCATTACAGGATAGCTTCTCCACTGGTGGGCAGGACCGTGTATCAAGGATGTGTTTGCAGATGCTTGGTGATGGATTGTCCTATGAAAAATTTCTCTCTTATTCTGGATTTTCTTAATTCACAACTATAACAGTTTCAAAACAAACTCACCCCTCTGATACGTACTTTTTCTAAGAACTGAAAGTTCAAGGAAGAATTTGTATAGAAAGTCATGAGAATTGGAAGGAATATTTCACAAGGGAGTAAGGATGGATTTAGCATCTCAGCACTGTTATGGGAGACTGTTATACCTGGATTACAATATCTCCGTGTAAGCCATTTGAAAATGATGCAGGAGTGTGGTTAACAGGACTGCTACTAACTCAGCTGGGTTGCCAGCTGAGTTTTGTGGAAGGATGAGGAGGGTTCGGGTTTGACGTAAGAACGACGCGTAATTCCAGAGCTGAACTTTGCAGAGAGACGTAATTCTAAACCCATATGTGGACTGAATGTTGGAAAAGCAGCTTTGTCAATAAGCTGACTCAAATTCCCGTCTCTAAACATGTGGGAGATCCTGAAACACCGTGCTGCCTGTGGATCTGTCTTTTAAATTTTGCTAATCTTTTAAGTGCATTGGTTCATTTCTGTAAGGAGGGCAAAATGTTGCTCAGCTTTACCCCTCAAAAAAATTAACTTTTGGGTCTCCTTCAGCCATCTGACTTCTCCCTGGCATTAGCAGAGAGAGAGAGGCTGGCACCTCCGTGACTTACATCCACGGGCTCCTACGCGTGAGAGACGGGTTGCCCTCGCAAGGTGCTTGTTTTTCATCTCTCTCATTCTTCATTGACCAGAAGAACTTTATTACTATGTTGTGCTGATGACCCATGAACAAATTCTAGAGAGGCAGGGGCAGGGAGTTGGGAAATGGCAGTCTAATGTCAATAGGCTGATTAAAATTTGCCCTGGCAATATTTAGGGGTCTGTAGATCAGAATAGATTGAAAGCCACAGCTTTAAGCAGTTGATGTTCTGGAGAAGGTGACAAAGTAAACCAGAGTTAGTACCCTTGGGACCGCAGTCATTCATCCCTCCTTGTTTTGCAAGTGGCATATTAGCAACTCCTTCCTGTAATTTACTGACGCATCCTCTTTTCTCACAAAGAGAATTAAAAAAAAATGGTAAAATGACTTTGAAAGTCAGGTTATTCCTGTGCTTTAACACCTTCCAACAGATGTTGTTCTTACTCAAAGTAGAGTTCCTTGAATTATTTAATGGTTTCCAACAGCTCAGCTTGAAATAATTTAGCATTTGAAAGAGAAAAGTCACTCTCATTATTCCGAGTGCAGAAACATTTTGGTTATTAGAAGTATTCTTTAAAAAAAAAAAGTGTCAGTACATTTCGTATTTTTTTCTCCAGATGCTAGCAGGAGCACCAGATCTAGGCAAACCTTTGTGCTTGCTGAAGGTTAATTGATAAAGCACAATAGACGAGAGAAGACTACATATTCCGTTTAAAATCATGGCCCTCTTATCTGATCTTTTGGTAGCTTTAACTTTCCCACATTTGTAGTATTTGCAGTTGGAGATCGTTAAATTCCTTCTGAGGCTTAAAGTGGTCAAATCACCCACTACAATGAAAATTCAGGTGGGATGTCAGATTCCAACAGCCTGTTTGGCATTGATGGTCGGTGGCTGGGAGATGTCAGCCCGCTGTTAACACCTGAGACAGCCACTGCTCCTCTGGGCCCTACGAGGAAGGTGTGCGAGCTGGGGTTGAAGTTTCTCTGTTCAAATCCGGCAACGAGTCTCTAAATGAGGACTAGGATATGTTCTTAGCTTTGTGCTCTCGAAACCAACACTGTTGTCTGGAAAAATAAAACAGGCTGGGCCAAGCTGCAGCAGGTTTGTAGCTCATCCTTAGGGCAGAGCATCTCAGCTGGTCAGACAGCAAGAGCCACAAAGAAAAGCCCTGGGCTGGCTAGGACCAGAGGTGGGACTGGAGTCTGGAAGAGCAGTGCTGGTTTGTCACAAGAACGTGTGTCCCCTGAGAAACCAGCCCCCTTGAGGAGATGGACTGGCGTTTGCTTAGCACTTAAGAAAAGTTGGCCAAATGCAGTCTACAGGACTCCTCTTGAGACTGAGAGGGTTATGTTTGCTCAGCCTTGATCATTTTGGGATGGCGTTCCCTTTCTGGCATGGATTCCTTACGTGGGATCCAGGGAGACTCCAGGGACACATGCCCAGGAGTCATTTCTGGAAGTAGCTGGCCCAGGAGTCATTTCTGGAGGTAGCTGCTGGTGTGCAGAAGACCAAGTGTGAGCTAAGCTTGCTCCTTGACTTGTTTGGTCCTGTGTTCTTGCAGTCTCTTTAGCTCATGAGTCACATTTTTATCACATTCTGATAGTACATCAAAAGTGAGGGGAATAAAATATTTATTACTATGATTACCTGCTTCTTTAAACGGCATTGTGCTCTTGCCCTTGGTCTGCTTATCGGCATTCTTCTGCAGGTGGGCAGGGCGTGCACACACCTCGCACGGACACGTGGGCAGGGCAAGAGACAGAAAGAAATCATAAACCTAGAGATCTTCTCTTGCACCCTCCACCTGGATAAACAGCCGCTCATGGGAACAGAGAAGCTCAGATGTCTGACTTGGCCATCGGTCTGCGTGGAGCGCGACTGTATGGATTTACAACTGGGAAAATCTGAGCACCTCACCGTGTGTCTGTGTGTGTGTCAGAGCCTCCCATATGAATGAATATACACGCACTTATATATTGATCTTCTCCTGAGGATCTCATAAGCACTACTTCAAATGAATAACTTTGAGTTGCACATGGTTTTCTGATGACTCTTCAGAATTACGGCCCAATTTATGCTTTCTGTAATGATCAGCGCAATAAGGCAGTAAAGCTGTCTCTGCTGAGTATACCGAATTTATATTTTATCACTGCAATATAATCAATACAATAAGAAACCAATACACGCGCATGGGCGTTGCGTAGGTTGAAGAACTTTATGAGGTAGTATTGTCTTCTCACAGTCTTTACAGGGACGCAGAGTTGATTTTCTCAGTTTACTTTGAGTCTAAAGGAGGTTTACGTATGAATTAGCTATACCTACTGCTGTTACGTGATAAATATACCTTCCTCTGCTGCTGAGATCCCAGCCAAGAAGCTCTGTAGCAATAAGAAAACATTTTCTTTACTAGTTTTTCTTACATATATTCAAAGCAAAACCATCAAGTAGATAAAGTTTTCTTGCTCCCAAAGATATGTAAAATGCAATGTGTTTCTGTATTTCACTCAATTTATTTAACAGTCCCTTGAACACGCTGCAAAAGTAGATCTGAAGTGGGTAATAATGCTTTGCATTGCTTCAGCTGCTGTCAACAAAAGATCTGAAAACACTTTAAAAGTGTTTCTTATTTGACTCACAACACCCTGTTAAATATGCTTACAAACACGACATACATGCAGACATGCACACAATCACACACACAAATTTGTGCGTATATACACGTGCACATACGTATTTCTGTTTCCATATGAGAAAGAAAAATCCTTAGAGAGTAACAGAGAATCACAGAATGTTGGGGGTTGGAAGGGACCTCAAAAGATCATCTAGTCCAGCCCCCCTGCCAGAGCAGGATCACCTCGAGTAGATCGCACAGGAATGCGTCCAGGCAGGTTTTGAATGTCTCCAGAGAAGGAGACTCCACAACCTCCCTGGGCAGCCTGTTTTTCTAAAACAAAACAAAACAAAACTGTTCTAAAGTTTTTTCTAATATTTTTGTGGAACCTC
>NW_009718490.1:0-19359 GCF_000703405.1 Apaloderma vittatum
TGTTATATAGTATATATATTATGTATATATATTTTCTTATTTCATGGGCCTTTCTGGCCCATGAATCCTGCAGCATCTTGTGAGCCATTCCGACAAAGATCAATATATGGATACAAGTAAAACACTAAGTCTGACAAAGGATATGGTTGTTCAGTTGACTCTGTAGGGACTGTTCATTACTCTTAGGAGGGAAGGTCTGAGTATCAGGCCTGTTTCCCTCATCTTTGCTGCTAAGTGAGACCAAGATCGTGGAGAGAGAAAAGCTTTTTCCATTCTTGAGAACACAAGAATATGCTCGTTTTGCAGATTTTGCAGCATGGCAGCAGGGCTGGCAGGACCTGGGAGGCCTAGAAACGGGAAAGTTTTTAGGAGAAAGCCCTTCATACAGTAGGGTCGGTTCAGATGGTTGAAACTATAAAGGGTACATCCATGGCACTTCAGTGCAGGGGCCATATCTGCGTCCATCACAGGTTTCTCGTTGCTTCAGTGCTGATGGCCACAACCCAAATCACACTCTCCAGAAGAGAATTTCAGGACACCATGGATTTACTCATAAATCAGTCCAAGCTGTCCTTAATATCTGCAAGGCAATTGATGGATAGTTGGCATACCTTTGCTTTAGAAATTATCTCTTCTCTCCTTTGCTGTAACTGAACTTGCTGGCTTTGGTTTTGGACTATCCCAGTAGGATCTGCTACTTAGGGAATAGGGTAGAGAACAGCATAGTCTAGGGAGTATTTCAGTGGTAGAAGTCACTGGCAACTGCTGGAGTGGAAGAAAGGTGCAGAGGAAAGGACATCCCACTTTTCTTCCATGCATGGACATGATAAGAAGGAAATTAATTTGCTTCCATTTTATTTCATTTGTTATACAGGAGTCAGGACTCCATGCACTGTTTTAATGTGGGTCATGACTGCAGAGTCCTCATTACTATAAAATATGTACATCTAATGCTAATTCCTTAGTTTGAACCCTGAACTTGTTTTGAGGCATCCATTCTTGTATTTATGCTTTTGTCTAGCTTTTTGAAAGTGCAAAAGACATAGCTGAGACACATCAACTACTGGATATTGTCATTACCAGGCTAACTTTAGTAACTTGGTTTTGGAGGATCTTTGGTGAACTATAGCACCTGGGGATATTTACCCTAGTAATTTGAAAGATGTACTGTTCTTTTGCTCTCTGTAATGTGGTGTTGTGACAATGGTAGTGGAACTGTAGTCTTTGTCCAGATACTGAGCCTTGTGTCATTTGGAGAATGCTCAGATTTCACCGGAAAAGAATTTGTTGGTATAACCTCCCACACAAAAATTAAATGGTTTGGAGTGCTATATAATGATCAGAACTGATTTCTTTGAGATCCAGATTTGCTGTAGTCTGGCTACTGAAATCCTATTTTTATTTGAACTCACATGCCTGGGATGTCTATTGCATTTAAATATTTATAGCTTTGAAGGTTCACCAAGTCACTAATAAGCACAAGGGAAAATAAATACACTATGCAAAGGGTGATTAGTTTTATCACATAGTCTTCTATGGGGCAGCTGTTTATTTTCAGTGTTCATTTTCTTGGATCACTCAGGTACACAGCTGTTCTTTTAGGGCATTTTTGTTAATGTAAGTAACTTCTTTGAATTGCAAATCTACCATCAAATTCACATCTAAAAATTCAGCCTCCAGCTCATAATTATATCATCAAAAAAATCTTTAGATCACTAATTCAAAAATATCTACTTGTCAGAGATATTTCAAACAAATG
Organism: Apaloderma vittatum; assembly: GCF_000703405.1. NCBI lineage: Eukaryota > Metazoa > Chordata > Aves > Trogoniformes > Trogonidae > Apaloderma > Apaloderma vittatum. The sequence goes on from NW_009718490.1 coordinate 1,760, forward strand.
CAAAGCATACACATTGCAAATCACCCAACACATCAATGTCTGTATGAAACTGAATATAAAATCTTCAGGTCTACTGGGTTTCTCAAATAAAAAATATAATGTAGGTTATATATTATTTCCATAAGGCCACAGCCAGCCTGAAATGCTGTCATCTTTTCTATGTGACTTCAGAAACACTTATAAATGTCAATAAACTATTGCAAAGATAGAAATATTATGTGAACAGCCTATAATTTATCTTTTGATTTTTTAATTGATTTGGGTTTTTGCCCAAGTTCAGAGGACTTGAGGGGTGCTATAGGAGAGGGGAAGGAAAGGAGTACTGCAGACTGTGCTGATGCTTATCATGCCGTACGGGAACAGGGCTTTTTATGTTTTGGAAACCATCAGGAACAATTGCAGTGTAGAAGCACTGTCTCTCCAGTGTGGTCACCTGTATAGTTCTCTGACTTGTAATATCATTACTGATGTCAGTACATAACTTTATAGATACGCATTTTATATTCAGACTATCAGACTTGTGCTGTAAATATTTGTATCCCTTTCAAGTCATGTGAAAACCTAGATCTCAACTACCATAGTTTTATGAGGGCATTACTAGAATGTTGCATTTAAATGAATTCTTTGTGTTGTAAAATGCTCACTAAGCGTAACATTATCACTCCAGCAGATGAACCTTACTCAGTGAATGTAGGCATTTATAAAGAAATTGTCACCAGATATTTATTGGCTGACATATTTTGACCATTGTGGACCTAACTAGCTAACTGTAGTGTACTAATGCCGCAAGTGCAAAATATTTTTATTTCACTGTGGACCGGAATTTGTTCCATTAGGAATTTATTATTGAGATGGTTTATTCTCAGATATGTCCAGCTGGAGTTTCCATTCCCAGCTAAGCCCATTTTGTTAGGCAGAGTTTGGGATGAGGATAAAGCTGTTCTCACATTCTGATTTGCACAGCTCCTGAAAATGCTACCCAGCATTACAGTCATTGCTTTATGACATACACTGCTTGCCCTTTCTCCAGATCAGCCAGATTATCATGATGCAGCAACTATGCAGGCACTTCCCAAAAATCACCAATGGGATGAGCAAACTAGAAATGTTGTGTACCTTCATCGCCTGTTTTTTTACCAGTGAGGTCCTGTCGTTGTTGCCAAGCAACTCAATAGAGACAATTCTTTTGAAATATAATGACAGGAGACAGTAAAAAGTTTTCTGTATTTTCTCCTCTCTTCTCCTGTACCCACATCTAGATGTTGATTTTCCGTGTTTTGAGCATGAATATTAGTAAACCTCAGTTGTTGGAAGCTCGAGCACTTTTTCTTTGTTTTCAGCTGTTGATGCAGGACATGCACATGGTTCTTCCTTTTATGGAAAGCTCTGCCTTGCTTTCACGTTCCAGTGGTGTGGTTTAGAAGAGTAAGAACTTCAGTTTAGGTAGGTTTCTTGGTGTAATTACCGCCACGTCTGGTAGAACAGTAAAAACATGGGAAGGAGAGAAGCGGCCAGATATGGGTGCTGCTGGTGGGTGCTCTCAGTGAGCTTCTAGTAATGCTCAAAGTGTCCCTCAGCAGCAGTTTGAGTCAGAGCAGGGAATGCTTTTGTTCATTTAGCTTTCAGGTTGTTTTGTTTTGTTTGTTTTGGGTTTTTTTCCACATTCAGAGTTGTTATGGATGTATAAAGCTTTTAATTCTATTGGAATTTTGGAAGCTGGCCGGGAAAAAAATGAATGGAAGATTTGATGGTAAAAATAGAAACAGAATAAGCTTTTAATATGTGAGGCCAATGGGCTTTCATTTCTTAGGTAATTGTGTATTTATTTAATAGGTTTGCGAAGTTTTGACAAAGTATAAAAAAGTTCAATTGGATACTAAGTGTTAATAAGATATAATACTAGTTGTTTTAATTTTTAAATACTTGACATGTAAGAGCAAAATTAAGTGAGAATATTATTATTATCTGAGTACAAATGGCATTACAATAAATCAGTAGAATGTGGTACCCATAGTTAATTGTGGGATCGTGAGTACTATATCAAGCTAATTAAAATATTAATTCGCTAATTTGAAGATAAAAGGAGTATTATAAGAATGCACTAAAGAGCTTGTATTTTTCTCTTTTGCTGTGCAAACACAGTTCCCTGCAATACCTTAATGATGAAATTTCAAAGGAATAAAACTAACAACAAATAAATTAGAAGCTTAACTAAGCAATTAAATGGCATTGCTGAGACCTTTTGAGTAAAGACTAGCATAATTTTGTGGTTAGAGTGTCATAACAGCAAACAGCAGAAAGAGTGGGATAACAAATAAAATCTATTTATTTGTTGGAAATTTAATTTTCAGAAGCAGCCTAAGCAAAATTTGAATTAAATTGTTATTATTGAAAGCAATCTATTTATTGATAGTAATAAGATGGAAAATATTTCTAAGGTAGCAGTGTAAGCACTTTGAGAGGGAGAGAGCACAAATAAAAAGAGAGTAGCACTTTTTTTGCAGTAATGAGACTACTATGAAGTAGTCTTTCAGGCAGCCTTTAGTATGTTAACGGAAAAGAGATAGGTGTTCAAAACCCAAAACCTACGTTCGTTCAGGAATAAGCATCCTGAATTTGGAGACTGCCCCAAGTGCTACAGAAGCTGATTTTGATCGAGGCTGGAAAATCAATAGAAAATCTTAATAGTGTGGCACTGAGAGAGGAAAGATCCTTAAGCATAATGACAATATACCTTAAACTGAGTCTGAAGATGTATTAGGGGCTAAAATAGAATGCAGAAGTTTTTGGAACAAATTAAGGAAGGTCTCTCAAGAGAGAGGATGTGAGAGAAAAGTGTAGCAAATCAAGAGTCCGAGGGTTAGAAACATACCGTCAGAGCTTTATTAGTCTTAAATTTCCTTTCTGTAAGCACCTTTCCTCAGCTAGAGAAAACCAATTATTTGGAGTTATCATTTCTGTCTAGAAGCCATGCATATTTAGGCTTGTAAAAATTATGACACTCGTCATGTTAGAGAATGTAATTTGAACTACTACATACAGTCTCAGCTGACATCCATGCTCGATAAAGACAAAAATACTATCTCTTAATCATTTTAGTCTGTTGCTAATGGGCTTAGTATTAATACAAAAGTGCCACTATAGTTAATTTCAAAAGATACAAACATACAAAAGGCTTGTCTTTTCTTTTGTATTTATTTAAACAATTCAAAAACAATCTAGCAGCTGCTAAATGGAAGCTAGAAGTTGGTTTATAGAAATAGTAAATATCACTGACAATAAACAGGAATAAGTGTTCTAATATAGAATTTGTTACACAAGAGGATTATTTTTTAATATTAATAAGTATTATCAAATATATCAAATAGTATGTTAATATTGATTACCTAAACTGCATCCGCATTAACAGTAAGCACTTAATCTGGGCATCACACTTTTCCTTCAAAAGAAAATAAAGTCTTCTTCTTGGTTTCAGCAATTTCACGGAGAACAAGGATGAGTCCCTAAAGAGTGGATTTTTAAAAAAGAAATAAGAGTTTGAAGGATTTAGAATTATGGGCTAAACCGATATTTTGTGTCTAAAAGCTGTTGCACTTCTATCCTCTGAACACTTGGACATATAGAACCAGAGCAAAACTTTAACTGTGCTAAACTGAACATCTAAACTTCTTTTAACTTCAAGTGGATTAGGATTTTAGTGGTGGACCTGGCATTGCTAGGTTAATGGTTGGACTCAAAGACCTTTAAGATCTTTTTCAACCTAAGCAACTCTATGATTCTATTCTCTGATTCTATGACTTCGCTCTCACAACTAAGCACATTTCTGATTGGTCTTTCAGTCTATTTGTTCCAGTCAGAAAATTTCTAATATGCAATATATTTTTGGTCTTTTTTTGCTAAGGAAACAAGGTTTATCCCTTACATCTCTCTGGTGTTGCCCTGGTAACTTTTGAAACTATTTTGAAACACATTTCACAGAGCAATAGAGGTCTCAAAGATAGTAAGTTCCTGCAAGCTGACAGTTCTCAAAGTAGTTAGTTGTCAACAGTCAAGGGTTCAGTGGCTGAGCCCCTATCAGCAGCTTTTATGTATATTCCCACTGAGGCTGTAGTGTGAGTATGCTCTTTACTAGAGACCATCTATTACAGACAGGAGAGAAACATGATCAGTGCTTGCACCTGGAAAATTTTAGCTTTGTCCTGAACTACTCAGATGCCAGAGCATCTGCACAGAAGAAAACAATAGATTCTGAACCAGACTTCATCAGCTCAGCTCTGACACAAGGTGTTTTGCATTCCTGATACTATGATCCCAGACTTGGGTCAATCTCATTATTTTTTTAAAAGAAAATTGTTAAAGATAACTTTGGATTAGATCTCGTGTAATTTTTTTTATGTATTATTATCTCTATATACATATATTTAATAATATGAGTTACAGCTGGCTTAGTATCTATAGATGATTAGTTGTAGCCCTGTCAGGAAATAAAGGGACTTCACAAAAGTGGAACAGATTCTGAAGCTTAGGAAAGAATATCTTTAATGAAATACATCGACTTAAAAGGCAGCATTGCATAAAGCATAAAATAGTCTAGGTTACAAATCTCAGTAGTTTTGAATAAACCCAGACCTTTTCTACAGAACTGAGTTAGTATGGCCCAGATGTGGCATTAGATAGAAAATAGCCTCAGGGAGAAGATTTCGTCTTTATTAAAGAACCGTATTCTATATAGTGTTTTATCTCTCTCCTCCTGTAGTTTTCTTTATCATTGAATGTTATCAATATAATGTGGATACATTTTTAAACTTTGGCTTACTGTCATTATGAGAAATCAAACTCTAGTTAAACTTTGTGTCATTTTTATGACACCCCTGGGCTCTCTCTTGTTTGGAGTTTGTATCTGAATGACCAGTCTTTAAAATATACCTTCTGTGTGATTCCAGCTATACCTGTGAATGACTGACATGTCTTAAGCGAAAGATCTCTTGTCTCCAGTGGTGGTTAAAGTCAGAGCCGTCTTTTTTGAATTATTTTATTTCATGAGCTTTTAATCATATCTGAAGGACATGTCATGCTCTTTCTTTCAAGTACATTCTTAGACAAACACATGCTGTGGATTTGATGCTGTCATTCCTTCTTTTGTTCCACTCCAAGCACACATTCATCACGGTAGGGCAATCTTATAAGAAATTTAATATTATAGTAAATTGCAGTTTGGTGAGGTGTGGTCTGCTTTCAAATGCTGGAAAAGGTCATGGTTGTAAAACAACAGCTAGAGCAGTAAAGAACGTACTGGCAGTAAATCAAGCAATGTGGTTACTCTCTAAATAAATACTGAGTTTGTTAGTCAGATGGAGTTTGTTCCCCTCTTTTAAAGTTATATTTATGACATTTCTGTGAATGCGAATTGATTTGAAGACCATTAGGAGATGTGTTTTACCATATATTTCACCACTTCACTGCATTTTCTACACCTGAAGCATCATTTAGTATACTCATACTAAGCTATTTAACAATTGTTTTTTCAATTATTGTTCTCATGGATCCCAACCAGAGGGTTCTTTTGTCTCAAGCACAAAATCTGTGTACCTCAAGAGTTCACATGTCTCCAGAGGGGGCCTAACAGCTACTCTGTCCTGCTTTTACTGCTCAGCATAAGGCATTGTCCTTTTTTTGTTTCTGACAGGCTTTGCTACAAAACTATAATGATGGCAGTTGTGGTTGTTGTTATTTTTGTATTTGTCATTTTTATAGCTCCATAGGCAAATAAATACATTTTAAAAATTGGGCAGGGACTTAATATCTGAGTCTCATGTAGAACACCAAGCTCTAAAACTGTCTCCTGTGAAACTTCAGTAATGTCTTTGAATGAATGTGTACTGAATGACTTAAATGTCTCTTTCTGCTAAAAGGAGCAATGCGGCTTGGAAACCTTGCAGTTTGCAAGACATTTTTGAAATGTACACTTGAGAAGCCCGGTCATTGTATTTAAAATTATTTATTGATAGAGAAGTAAGTGAAAGAGATATTTGGACCAATAATTTTGTTCAGGAAGAAACAGCTGTTCTCCCAAGCTCATTTCTGAATTTCAGGAAAAAAAGTAGTCATAAACCTCTAAAAAGTTCTAAGGCTGAATCACAAGTGTTGAGCATCAGTGTACCTGTGGTACACTGGAAATCCACAAGTCTGACATTATCTCTATGTCAGGACTTTGAACCTGACAGTATAGGCTGCCTCTGCTTTGTTTACAGCTTTGTGTAAGGTAAAATTCATTCCCAATACTTCATTAGTACCGATATCATCTGCCTTTGCACCTAATAAAGCAATAACATCTGTCTCTTCTCTGTTATCTAGCAGGCTGAGGGAAGGTGGACATACCTGGGCAGTGGAAAAGAACTTTGTAACACAGGAAAAACTAGAAATACTGGAGACCATGATATAGACACTTATATGAATGACTGTTCAGATTTGCTTCAAGACATAGGTTAACGATGCCTCAACAGCCATGTTTGGTCTGCATTGGCTCTAGTACAGCATCTGTTGTGTATCTGTGCTGTGATCTCCGGGTTTCTGATTTCTGGGAGGACATAATGGGGCAGATCGGTATAGTGCAAAAAACTTAACCTTGTCCTCACATAGATTTTGATGGCATAGTCTCTATACTATGCAAAGAAAGTTCCTCTACTTTCTATCTCTAGCAGTTCTGCAAGCAAGCTATCACATACACATTGTTGTGCCTTTAGCTAATCAATTCTTAGATGGAAACTATAAATTATATATGACTATGGACCAAAGCTTTGCTATTACTTGCAGTCACATGGATTAGGTCATGAGTAGAATTCAGAAAGAAAAATATTATTTAGAGAAACAACACTGGACAGGCTTGAGATTGAATTTACGTTTTCCATTTACATCTGCTGAATGTTCAGAGAAACATTTCACCAAATCTGTCCTCCAGAAAAGAAAGTTTAATAAAAAATGTTACCTCGCATTCTAGACATAAACATCATTTTGGTCTTTAAAACCCCCATAACATCCTGCAGCCCTCAATTAACAAACAATAAAAAAAAACATTCACTACCCATACAAACTATTATTAAAGGAACTTTTGTAAGTATGTGATCTTACAGCAGTTCCAAATGCCACCTTCCGCATGGGCTGCATTAAATAACAGCAATATATTTAACTGAACACACTTATTGATAACTAGTTGCCTACTACAAAGTCTATTGAATTCCAGTGGCTTAGTGTGACTGAAGTCATGGTACATAAATTTGATTGTAAATGGCAAATAAATTTACCTATACTTGCTGTACAATAACAGTAAAGTAAGAAAATGAAACACAACCTCCTCCCCCATACAGCTTTGAGAACTTAGAACATTTCAGCTCTGTCGGTCAGATTTGTTACTTGTAGAAATTAGTGCTGGTCTATTGAAATAATTGTATTAATGCCCCTTATTATCTATAAGAATGTGGGCACATGGTCTTTTAAAATAGAAAGGTAAATTTTAAGAAAAAAGATAGAGATATTATGTGACATATCTGGATTTTTTTGGTACTGTATGTCTGAATAAAAATTACTAATGAAAGAATGTCTTATTTTCAGAAATAAGGAAGATACTCATACACTGAGTTGGTTTATTTCTTTGGTTATTTGGTCACTGCTTGCCCAATACTGCAACATGTAACCCCTCTGACTCTAGAAAATTTGATTTTATGGTTTTCTTTTATGCAGGTATTTATGCCTAGAGCCTTTGCCAATCTCAAGAGAAACGATTTTTTTTTTCACTATCTTTTGTCTTGAAGCTTGAATTGTTTAGCATTATTTCTTAGTTGCATTTGAGTCGTATTTCTATACAATGATTGTACTCTGTCAAGCATTCATGGGGCAAAGAGTGTATTGTAGCAGCATAAGAAAACAATACTATGAATGTTATACAGCAATGGGGAGATTTTTAGATTTTACAGAAGAAAGCGGTTTTTGGGCTGAGGCTTAATCAAGTAAATTCTGATTTATTACTAGAATCAGTAGTCTGCTTGTCTAGATGAGCACTACTTGCATCAGCATTTCTTAGCAGCTATGCATATCTCACTGAAATCTTGCAGTAATAATTTTATTTTAACGTGATTTGACTAACAGATTGTATACCTGTTAAAATAAAATATGGAGAAATATAGTAAAAGCTGCCTCAAACATGGTACGTGAACTCACTCTGTCTGCTAGTAAAATTAAATTATTAATGGTTTAATTTCTTATTTTTTCCACAGGATTTGAAGTTCCAATTAAAACTGTGTTTGGGCCATTGTTTTGCCTGCCAGTACTTAATCTTCTTCGAAAGCCTCATCACTTATCTAAAACAAAAGAAGAACGAGGTAAGGAGAGAAAGTAATGAAATGCAGCATAGCACATCTGTCAAACGAACAGAAAGTAGCTTTAAAAAAAAATCCAGGATCAATGACATTAAAAAATTATTTGTTGAGCTCTAAATGTGTTCATGTTAGGCATCTTAATTCTAAGGGATCTGTAACTACCATCATGTTGTTGCATACACTGAGGGTTTGGTTGTTTGTGTTTAAGAGATTTACTGTTGATGTAGCCAGAGGATACAAATGACGATAGGAATGGGAGCTCTAGAATTTCTAAATGCACCTCTCTATATTATGGAGTCTTTTGGAAGATTTTTTGACATCTTAATGCTGAACTTATGAATATAATTAACATTTCTGAAGTTATTTAAAATTCAGTTTGGGGTCAGTCTAGATTTATGTTTCCTAAATATACATAATGCAATATTGAGTTCTGTGTTAAAGGTCTTAACCTGTTTCTGAACTTAGAGCTGTGTTATCCTTTGTTGTTGGTAATAGATCTTTCTAAAATACTTGGAATTGACTTTTGCTATGTCACTTAAGATTGCAATAATGTACAATAAGGCAGGCATAAGTAGAGGTGACAGAGAATAGTACAGTGATTTAGCGTTTCTGGGATAAGGGTATAGGGCAGACATAGTTTGAAAAATATGAGCCTCTTGTGAGTTGGAAAAGTATAGCCTGCAGTGGCCTCCTCCATAGTCACTGCTGACATTCACCAAGAGAGAATATTGGGATCTCAGGGTTTTTTTTCACCCATTCACTCATTTTTTGTACATTCTCAGATTTCTGCCAAGGGCCAGGTGCAAACTAATATTTGGTGCAGACCAGGCTCAGTGGTTCCTGACTATCCTTTCACCTCCACTCCCTTATATGAAAAGCTGCAGGTTAGAAGGCTTGTTGGCTTCTCACCTTTTCAACATCCAGTACCATGTATTTGTTCTGGGACTGTTAGGCATGCATCTTATTTTTTGCTTTTCCAATTACATAAAAGGTATCATTAAGTAGCTGGGAAAAAATGTTGCCTGTGACATCATCGGACCATGGGTAGCCATAGGCCATGCAGAAGTAGCTGGTGGTAACCATGTTTAGTAGGTGTGTTTTTAAAGCATGAGTACTACTGAGGGAGAGTTGTACCTCCAGATCCAGAATTGATAATGTACGTAAATGGCTGTTACAAGTATTTGTAAAATATTTTCCACAGTTGCTATCAGAAGCTGCTTTTACATATGTAGGTTGTTGGATAGTCTATGTAAACCCTTGAGGCTTACCAAATAGCTTCATGGTTTCTGAATCTTGTCTTACTGTAATTGTGTCTTACAGCACAGTTTTCTTCTATATTGCCCATTGGCTTAAAGCTGAAGACATTCACAGGAAAACACTGATTGACATTTCATCTTAGAGAATTTGACTGAATAATCCATTTGTTGAGCAGCTGCAGTACAGATCTCGTTGTACTGTCTCTCTGAGACTCAAAAAGATGACGAAACAAAAAGAATGTATAAAAAAAATTCCTGCTTAGCATTGTTTAAGGAAACAAGTCAAGTTACACAGAATTTGTTACCAGCAAGATCCATCTTACAAAAAAATTAAGCTCTTAATTAGCTACTCTTAGTAGCATTTGAAAAAAGCACACTTAATTTGTCTGTAGTTCTTCAACTGAATTTCAGTGCCTTATAATTACATTCGAAGTTATTCTTTCAGTAGATAGATATGTCAAATTTAATACCTTAAAGATTCTCTGATATTTTCTTGCTTTAAAAAATAACTTTTCCACTTTCAAAACCTTCCTTCTTCTTTGAAAACCTGTTAGTGAAGTACATTAACTCAAAACAGATAGTCCTAGAAATTATTAGCTTTATATAAGCAAAATTACCTTGTTTTGATGAGTGTTGATGACAGTAAAAAAAAATTCTTATGTTGAATTAGTCCCTAAAATGAGTAGTGTGCTAACTATGTATGCAGTTTAATTGGGAACCCTGCTGATACTGAAAACGTTCAAAGTTGTGGTTTCCTACAGAAACCAGGCTTATGTGTTTACAATAAATTGTAGATATGAGTGGGATGTCTGAGTGTTTGCATCCCCCGATAGCTTTAAACCTGCTGACTGGCATCAGGGGTTTCTTTAGGCCAATGACTGACATTAACAGGAAGATAGAGTTTTGAAAGAAAATTTTATTCCCAACATTCTAGTGAAAATACATAGGCTTGCAGAAAATGCCCTGACTAAAATAAGATGCTTCATAAGCTTCTCTAAAAGATTCTACAACAGAAAGAGACCTGATTTAGGTGTTGGAGAGGTGCTTTGGTTAGAACCTGCACCTTTTAAATGCAGGATAATCCACTAAGAAGATCTGTGAATGCAAGCTGTCCCAGGGCTCAGGAAATCAGCCTGCCTTCCTCCTTGAGTGCTCTGAACTTCTCTGTCTTCCTCGCTGTACATATATCCTGTTTCTTTGCAGCTTGCTGATATTTGATCTCAAAACCAGGGGCTCAGTCTTCAGCAGTAGGAACATTTACTTTCAGGTTATAAAAACCAAAGTACATTACTGTACATGTTGTTGGCAGGCATTGTGCTTTTTGGTTTTTACATTTGCAGTTTCAACTGTAAACACGGAAAAACATCTATTTTGCTTATGGGACAGCTTATTATTCTTATGGAACAGTAGCAAACCCTGTGCTATGGATGAAAGAATTTGATTTATCTGTTATTAATAAGAGTGTTATTAAGTGTTCTAGGTATGTGATTAGACACCACTCTCATAAACCATGTCTTATATTGCTAAATTATATATTCCTGTTATCTTGTATAAACAGGAAAGGGTTCTGCAATGATGTCCTTAAGCAGATGCAGCATATGTCAACACATGGCTCCTAGCCATTGCCAACTCTTGATAATATTACAGGCCTTCAAGATGAAATGTGTTTCCTAGATAATTTATATAATACATCTTTGGGGTATTCATATTTTCAAGACATATTTGGATTTACAAGCTGTAAAAGATAAAGCATTTTTTTCACTTTCTATTTTAGATATAGTACCATTTAAAATGCTTCAGGCTTCTCCTCCATACAGTGGATGGTTTGCTCTGAGGATCTTAGGCTTTCATTTCTGCTGGCTCTGATATCAGAGATTCTCTGTTAATATTGCCATAGTGAAACAGGAGACTGACTGCAGGGAATCTCTACGCAATCGATGAAAAATACCTGGCAACAATACTGTCCTTTTGACTCTTGTTAAAGGTTGTGAAAGCAATTTGCAAACATTAATAGCGCATTGTGGTAAGCTCCTGAAACTAGATTTCTGTGAGACTTCCTAAAAACTTTAAAAATGGTTGACAGCTATGCTATGACAATGGAAAGTAGCTGTTCCTATGCTGGGCTTCATTTTTTGTGGACCCCCTTGGACTTCCAAAAAGTTTTATTTCACAACAGTGCTCATGGGCTGCAGCTTCCCAGCTCTGGAGTCTGCTTTCTAAGGCTCAGCTTTGTTTGTTTCAATAAAGGCTCTGGTCTGTCTTGAGCTTTTTATTAACTTGATCTAAATGTTGAAAGAATCCAGAGAATCAAGAGGAAACAAAGACAGTAACTTGAGGAGAAATATAGGTTCACAGAATCGCCTGAGAATAAAATCAGCTTTCTAATAGCAGTATTCACCTAGTCTAGATATGGAAACTTTCTTACTTAGAATGACTGTGATCAACATTCAGTCCATACTACATTGCTCAAAGATGAGACCCAAGAACCGTGAACTATGCATAAGGAGGAATAGCCAGCTGTTCGAACATCAAATAGCACAGCCTTAGCTGTGTTTTACAGGCTTTTTCTTTTTCTTTTTTTTTCTTTCACCTTTCTCTCCAATAATTCCATAAAATGTTTGTTTAAATTTTAGAGTGTTTATTTATATAAAACTTTTATTCTATATTTACTACTCCTAGCCAAGATGACTTTATGTAGGTAGGAAGTACTGAATTATCCATTGTCAGAAAGTGCCTGGCAAATTATTATGCTTGTGTCTCATTAACTTGTCACACTGGAAACTCATTACAACCTAAACAGGCTCAAAATACATTAGCAATGTATTTTGTAGTGATTCCAAGATATGTTCACAGAGTCGCTGGAAGTTACAGAGACAGCAAAGCAGACAATAGTACACTTCATTCCTTATTCTTTTGTGCAATAAAAACTCCTTTTTATATCAGTGGAAATCCATGATGCAAAGGTGACATCTTTCACATTGTCCAGTATTCTAAATCACATGCATATGTACCCTACCATTTCAGTCCTGATCTCATATACTCTTCTTTTTTCTACTTACAGCATCAAAATACTGTTTTAAAAGATGAGATTAAAGTATTTCTTAGAGATAACTTGAACTATTGAGCAGTGAAATGTCATTACTCCTTTAATTATGCACATAAAATAAAATCGGAAATCGCTGTAAAATTCTAGTGAAGCAATTTCTTAGTAATTTTGCATGGAGAGAGTTTCTTCCAATATTCCAGAGCCCTGTCCTTTAAGACAAATGTATTCTTATACTATTCAAATTATTTTGCAGTTTTTAAAGTCTCATTTTACAAGTTACAGGTGTATTAACTTAGCTTAATCATATATTAGATTTTAGTCTAGCAAAAACACATATATGGTAGAGATGTTGCTTACTTCTTCCAACGTCTTCTATAAACCAGTGAATAAGTAATAGGAAAGATAAAATGAATAATTCAAAAGATCAATGCTGACTAAAGACCAGAGATACTTACAGTATTAATATATTTTTGGTTTTGTGCCCGTAGACTATAATTTTACAGACAAAACATATTTTGGAGTAAATAAAGCTGATCACTATGTGGTATTTCTATACACATAGTACTATGGGGTTTTACTAACATCAGAATGATTGTGTTGAGTACATTCTGTGATGTATTTTGCTAGCATCAAAAAGGCAATAACTGATTAAATAGGTATCTTCTACCTGACACATTTTACTTATATTGCCACAAAAGTTCTTTTTATCTTTTGACTGTTAGTGGTTCCCAGCACAAGGGGGGGGCCTGTGACTTAAACAGCAATTTCCAGACTGTTTGAATGCTTTGCTGTCTTTTTTAGAAGGAAATCAGCACTGAATTGTCCTTCTTAGTCTGTCAGTGAACAGCAAGGCTAGAAATATCAAGACACTAGAGGAGCTCATAGGCAAAAGGGCTCAAAGGTTCTTCTTATCTGGTGAAATCCTGCCACAGGCCTGGAGAAAGACTGTAGTTTCAAGACCTTTTGTTCAAACTGTGGTTGAATCAGCCTCTACTGCAGCTCTTCTTTCCTCTATGCCCATAAAACATATTTGGAGATTTTCTTGGATACGAATTGTTAAGTAGCTTTCAGGTGACTTAACATACTAAAGTTTTGCTTCCAGAGGTTTAGATAAAGCTATGTGTAAGCAGACCGAACTCATTCTAATTTCTGGTAGGGATTCTTCTAAATCTTAAAACCACAACCGCAGTCATGTCAAAATAATTATCTTTTTTCCAACACAAGTAGTCCAGTACTTGAAAGAAAAGAATAGCTGCTGCAAACTAGGACTTACACAGTGGGAAGGTACTAACAGTGCTAATGTAGCACTCTCTTGGTGGTACCATCCTTTGTGGTATATGTTAAATTCAGCTGAAAAATAAACGTATAAAAAGATATCAAGTATGGAAAGAAATTATATGAAATCAAACCAAAATAGCATGTGTAAGCTCTTAATTTAATTACTGCAGATGTATCTTTATTTATATCTGAAACACAGCAAGCAGAAGAGAGAGAAATTGCATTTGCTGGAATAAAAATTGATCATTTTGTTGCACAGAAAGCTTGTCCCTGTGCTCTTTATTCCTTCATTTAAGGAGATTTTATATTTTATTTTCAATATAAAAACTGTATCAAGATAGTAATACAGAGTATATCAAAAGTGTTTTAGTAGGGTGATTTGATCTTTATAATGTCAAGAAGTTTGGAGCCAGGAACTTGGGGAAATGAAGATTTGTCAGGAGATTACTCTCCCTGACTTCTTCAGAAACCCCTTGGAGAAATCTGTTATCTCATATCCACAGTATCAGAAAGAATCATTCTTCCAACTGCATAGGTATGGACTCACTACTGTCATCCAGCTCTTAGTTTTCATCAGTGGGATATGTAAAATTTACAGTTTCTGCACATTTGTCCGGTGGATCTGTGTCTGTGTGCAGACCGGCTATGTAAGTAGGAATGGAGAATTTCAGACCTGCCTTTTACCAGAGTTCAAGCAGCAGCACCCTGACATCAGCATGCTGAACACTTAGTTGCACCTACGCTCACTGCTATGCCATGCCCAGATTAGCCCTAGGCACAGCGTGTCTTCGATCGTTGCTTACTCGGAGCACTTTGGGATTCTCTTCCAGATATCTGATGGCAGAATTGCTGGGAGCCATCAGCTATTAAGAGAGCAGAAGTTAACTTTTAGAAAAAAAGGTTAGTTGCCAGTAGAAGTTTTCTGAGTATTTGACATACAGCTTCACATTTTGCCTGTCTTTTCTCCTCTCAGTCTCTTTAAAATGTAATTATACATTCACTATCCAGGAGCAAGAAACAGGAATAACTCTTAAGTGTTGGTGTAGAAGGGCATGTGTGTATGTCTTGTTAGAAAGTGTGATGCAAAGAACCACATTACAGCCAATATCAGATTCTGGAAAAGCAACTATTTTTTTATGGTACCTGCAGTGCAGCAGGTATAGGGCAAGTTTGACGACACTGCATTGAAAAAATGGCGTTCAAATTCATATATAAACAGCTATACCCGATACTACTGCATGGACATTTTAAAAGGCATCTGGAATTGGCAATACAGACAGAGATCAGAAGAAAAGATTGAATTATAATTCAGTGATCCCATATTTATAAATTATCTGTATCTATAACACATTAAGATAGCATTTATTTGCTTTAATAATTCACAGAAAGTTCACAGTAGGTAATTTATTAATAATGTAGTGTCATCAATATGGATTTTGCTCAATCCCTCTTTCTATTCTGTTGAGCCTACTGGCCTGTTTTATTGCACCAGCAAGAAGCTCAGTTTTAGAAAAGTTAAAGGAAGCCTGTTACCTTGTTTTCAAAATAAAATATGGAGATATCTGTGGAATATAAAGCTTCAATCTGAGGTCAGAATAACTACAAGTGTAGAATTAAGCCCACGTTCCTATTTAGATGGATGCTAAAGGTCGCTATGTAGAAAAATACTTGAAGTATGCATGCACTTAGATTTGAGTCACGCCACTAAAATCAATGCAATGACTTTTATACTTACTGGCATAATTATCCTATTAAGACACTTAAGTGTTCTGCTGATTCAGAGCCAGAATATTCAAACACTCTGCAGAGGCAAAACATATCACATCAGAAATATACAATTTGCAGTCTGTTTACCAAATCCTTTAATATTCCATCATTAACTTTAACTGTTTCTGGTACTCTTAATATATAACTTAGCAATGTTCCTTCAAGAAGGGTGTAGGTATTAGTTTGCAGATGGTACTTTCATAACAGTAGCAACTAGTTGTGAAGGCCTAATTATTTATTTGCATTCATTTTTTTTTCTTGTTTTCACCTAATAGGTTTCTCAAGCTGCAATACACTGACATTGCATCTGAAGCAGTTTGTTGCAGAGCAACAAATCTTGATGTTTTCAGGAAAAAAGCCAATATCTGGTTAGTGTTATTGCTAAAGAGGCTAAGCTCGTCATTTAAGAGAAAGCAGATCTGTTCATTCCCTTGAGAAGATTAGAAACAAATATGTGCCAGATAAGTCATGCTGGCAATGATGATTTCATTTAAACACTCTAACAAGTTAAAAACTGATAAAAATAGAAGCAATAGAATGGTTTGGTTAAGTCTATACTCAGAAACACACGCTGTAGCAGCAGAGATGATTTTCCACTATGGTCTAGTAGTGGTGATGCCAGACTGACTGGTGGCTGTCACAATTTTCACTGTGTGCCTGCATGTATGTACAGCCCTTCTGCTTCATAAATTTTTGGAGGAAGGATTTGAGAGACTTCTTTCGTGAGTGTATTTTGAAGTGAGGGATGCAGTGCACTGAACACGCAAAATGGGAGATGGACCAAGAACTAAAACTCAGCAACATTTGCTTTGGTTTCTTTCGGTGCTACAGTGGATAAATGCAGGAGCACGGGCACACGAATATATGGATAAGATTTGTGTTCTGATGCCTAGCACTGTCAGTCTGGAGCTGTTGGCAACGCATGGGCTTCATGTTGTATCTTAAAAGCCACTCTGCAGACATACTGTTAAAGGACCACACCAGTGGGTACCACCACTGGTGGTGACTGCAGCTCCTGGCTCTCCTTGGAGTTTGGGTGAGAGAAGAGACGTCTTTATCCTCTGCTTCTATGGAAGAGTGGTGGCTTATGTTCTTATGTGCTGTTTCAATCTCGGTTGAGTAGTTGTAAAATCTGGCTATATAGTATCTGTCAGTCACGATCAACCGTTTTATGGTAAAATAGCAAGGTTATTTTGGAAACCTATCTGGTGGCTTCTAAAATGTATCTCACAATGCTGATCTATGTACTTCACAAAAAATATTTTCTCCAGAACTATGATTTCTGATTCAGATCTTACCTCAAAATTATTTTTGAGGTAAGAAGTAGAAGCTTCTAAGAAGCTTAGAAGAAATCTAAGAGTTTTCTTTTTGGACTTTTTTTTTTGACTGAAAAAAAGTCTTTCTGAAGTTCTATTTGTTAGTATTTGCTGTAACTAACAATCAAGTTCATTTACAGCAGGATCCCTAACAGTCTGTTGCTGATGGCTGTATAGAGTTCTATTAATTGTTTGGGACATTCTGTTTTGGGCAGTTCTCAAACTTTACCTGGTATAATGCTTTCAACAGTATCATGAGATTACCAATACGGCCCAAATATATCTGTGTGCAACGATTGTTATTTAAACCAATACACTTTATCTTTTAGAAGAATCTGGATGTTTTTCTAAATAAAGGTAGAAAGTTTTTTATGGAATCGTAAAGGATTCATTTAGGCGCTAATTTACTTTCTTCACTATTGAACATCACTTGCATGCAAATGTCTGGTATTAGACAAAAATACGTGTTGTATCCCTCTTTCAACACTTTGCCCTATGTATTACGTGAATTGACATTTTTCAAAGGTAGTTAAGTATGTTGTATTGGGTTGGCTCAGCCGGATTT
>NW_009718491.1:0-8841 GCF_000703405.1 Apaloderma vittatum
TCTCAGAAGTTTGTTGCCCCTCGCCTCCCGGGCCCTGGGGGGCCTTGGGCGGATCGAGGGACCCCCGAACCTGCGGGGGCTTCTGGGGGTGCCCGGTGGGACCTGTCAGCCCAGCCCACGCCTCCTCTCGGTGTGTGCGTGTGTGCGCGCTCCAGGACGTTTTAAGCCGGAAGAATGGCTGTAAAAAGAACAAACTCAAAGGATAAGATCACTTGAAACTCATTGATATAGAAGATCTTGTGTAAAGAGCTTTTTTTTAAAAAAAAAAATAATTGTTTTTAAATTTCCTGTATCGTATAAATTTACTGTCATAGGTGACAGTAATGTGACCCACAGATCTACAGGACTTCTTTCTTTCCTTGTGTAGAGACCCTGTAAACTTTGCAGCACTCTAAGTCACCTGGAACTGGTCAACTTTGTAAAAGTTAGAGGGTGAGAAGACTTCCACCCTGCAGAGGCAGTGCAGAGGAAAGGACGGATGATCACTGGGGTGGCAATACACCACTGTAAAGGCCTGGAGAAGTGGAACCCTTAAATGCACACATGACTTCAGGCTCGCAAGTAGTTTCACTGAAGTGAAGGTGGATGAGTAGTAAAGGTGGATGAGTAGTAAAGGGATGTCGAACCCTCATGCGCTGTTTGTGTCTGTCCCACAGGAGAAAAACAGAGAGAGGGAGGAAGTCACGTGGAGGCGGTGCAGTTTATGTGATCATTTTGCTGTCCAGAGAACAATGTCAGGAAGAAGGATACACAGTAGACAGGGCTCCCCTAAGGAACTCGCCAGACCCTCCAGTTAACCCTGCACGACTGGAACCAAACGATACCCGATGGAAACTACTGGGGATGTGAATTAGCATTATCACTGGGCAAACTATCCAGTACAATCACTTTTGAAGTCATCTGTGTATCCTACTGCATGAGCTAAATTGTTCCCTTGTTTAGTCTTGGTTTATTGCATCTTCTTTCACCGATTAATGTGATTCATTCTTTTATTATGGTTATTAATTATGCATTCTTGTTTAATTTACAATAGTATTCTCATGCCTCAATCATGAGTCTCAGCGTGGAGCCTGAAGCACAGCTACAGACAACGTGTGCTCTGTGCTGAGCGACAGCTGATCACATAAAATACCGCCAGCCGTGGGAAAATCTCATTGTTCATTGCAATTCAAGACAGGAAATAGAAAACTCGGGAAACTGTCCATTTTCGGAAAACAAATTTTTTTCCAGAAAACAAACAAACAAAAAACCAAAACCAAAGCAAAACATGCAGCTCTCTGAAGCTACAGCTTCAGTATTAGTACTAGGCACAGTTTGGCACAGCATTTTCGTTCCTCTCAGCTGTTTGTGGTGTTAGCTTCTGCTGCGTTATGTAGGGCTTACCGAGAATTAAGAACGTGAAGCAGTATTGAAGCCTTCTGGTGAGCAGGTCAGATCCAGCTGCACAGAACACTGCTGCTCTTAGTAGGCTTTGGCCAAACCATGAATTCCTACTCAGGTCCTTGTTGTCCAGTAGTCCTAAGTCTCTTTTACTGCAAGTAGTATGTGAACAAATAAACCCTTCTCATATTTTGTGTATATATATATATATATATACACACACACACCATGACTTCATACACTTCATGTGCTAAATAAAGGCTGTACCTCCATATTAAATCTTGTTTTGCACTGCCTTGAGCTACTTTGTGATTGTCCTTTATGCAGTCCCAGTTTTATACCTTGTATTACGGACTTAATGATAAGTTTAAATTAGCTTGCCCTTTAGGTGATGAAAGTTACAGTGAAAAGCACTGATTTAGAGAGCTGGTCAAATTTAGGTATGAATTTTCTCTTTTAAATTAGGATTTCCCTGTACTGAACACATCACTAACTCTGCTTCACTTCCCTGCAAGGTATCCTGGGACAAGGTATACCTGCCTGGCATGGCTTTTGGGATCAAAACATCTATCAGAAAGTTCTCAGGACATTCCTTGTGCTCTGTCAGAATGACTGGCAATTCGTTTTGCAACCAAAATTCACGTGAGCCTGGGAGGGGGCGGTCAGGACAGACCGACCCAGTCCTCCACACCTGTGCTGGCAGAGGCAGGATTCTTGTCTGCATGCCATGGCTCTTGTTGCCTACAACACCAGGGATTTACCTGGCCCGGGCTGGCAATTGCTCTTCCACCCTGTGCCTTTTCCTGCTAGAACCTTCTGACTCACATGTTACGTACCCTGGCAGGTCTTTCATGTGGTTTGGACCACACCTGGTCTGTGCTCTTCGGCTCACTTGGATGCTGGACAGCTGGGTCTGACCAGGAGGGATAGAGAGGTCAGCCCAAAGACCTGTCCTTTCTCCTCAGCCTCATCACCTCTTCCTCAGCCCAGCTGAGGATGCAGGCCACTCTCTGAGTATATTTGTGCATTATTAGCACTTCTTTATTTACCTGTTCATAAAGAGAAAAAAAGGTAATATGGATTTATTCTAATTTTAGTTTTTATTAACCTTTTCAGAAAACTAATAATTTGATAACATACAGAAGTAATATACTGGACCCCTCACAACAGAGAAGGAGCCAGGTACAATAAACACGTTATCAGCTGTGACTCATTCATTTAAGACAAGCTCTCTCTCTTACAGAAGAAATACGATAACATAAATTTGTGCTCTCTCCACTTTAAAATACCTTTCTAATTTTCATAAATCCCCTGGCAAAGTTAACTATTGTCACACTCCATGTCAGGAAAACATAAATGGGTTTTAAACGCTATTATCGCAACAACACTCCTTAATTTGCTTTCTTTACCTTTTAAACAACTCTGATTATTCTATCAGCAGGGCAGATTTTACAGAAATAAACCAGGATGAAAGAAGAATGGTGTGCCTTTCATCATTTTCTTTGTAGTGATGTGACGCTGGAAACAGCTATAACGTAAGTACAGAACAAACAACGGTTTAAGCATGTCACCGATGTAATAACAGAGCACAATCACTAAGGAATACTTTGTAAATGTTGAAGATGCTGAACAGACTAATCTTCAGCACTTCAAACCTGGACTCCGAGCAGGCCTTCTGCAAATAACCTGAAAATTGACTCTCTGCAGTAACAGTTCCCTGAAGAACTGAAGACATTTTTTCAGAAAAGGGCTCCACAACTTTACAACTGAAGACGTTTTTCAGAAAAGGGCTCCACAACTTTACAGAGGCTGAACAATATGAAATAATAAACATTTATTTAGTAAGGCACGTTTTAAGGTATTTGACACTGTTGGTGCTGTATTTTAGGAAGTCCTAGACCACTGAAGCTTGACTGAAGCAATGGCTTATCACACACTTGGTGTATGTCCATGTCCTGCATTAGCCAGCAGGGTTTTGGTTTTTTTGTTTTTTTCCTGGAAAAAACCCAAAATGCTTCAAGCACAAGTGCCACATTCGTGCTCCTGGGGAGCGGAGAGCGATGCGGATGCAAACCGCAGGCACGGAGCTTGTGCCAGATGCAGGGCAGGGATAAGTCATCTTCCAGAGCCACAGCCTCACAGAACGGTTCGGGATGGAAGGGACCTTCAGCGGTCACCTGGGCCAGCCCTGCTGCAGGGAGCAGGGACATCTGCAACCCGACTAGGCTGCTCGGAGCCCCGTCCAGCCTGACCTGGAACGGTTCCAGGGATAACTCAAGAAATGAATGAAAAAACCACTCTACCTGGAGGCAGCAGAAGACCAATGAATTCCAGGTGCAGCTGGAATAAAAATATTATGAAACCGTGCAAGTAGGTAGAGGTGCCCGCACCAACACCTCCAGTCATCAAAGAGGACAAGCAACCATTGAACAGCTTGATGGGACAAGACATACACTTGCTGTGTGAACAGGCAGTGAACAGCTTGTGAATGGAATAGGTTGTGAGGCTTCAAAAAGTTCAGGGGAACAAGCTCAGGGGACCCAGCCTGAGCTGACCCCACAGGGGCCGCGGCCACACGGGCCCGGCCAGAACCCGGCCCCTTGCAGGGAGGGCAGATGCGGCAGCACCGAAGGCTGTGCTTCGACACCGCTCTGCGGGTTAGGGGCTATCGAGAAGAGTTAAAAAACAAGACACTGGATAGCATACCCAGGAATTATCACCTTTGTTTTCTGAGCATGAACCCATATATTTAGATGTTATCCTTGCACCGTTTTACATATCCGTGTTTCCTCAACACAAGAATAAATCCCTGTAATAACACATCAGATTTGTCATTTAGGTGGTGCCCAAAACCCCACTGAAAATTAGAGCTGACTGCAATTCCACGGGGGTAGGTGGATGGGAATAAATTCCGATTTCAGCAATACTGACAGTGGGGAAAAAAATATAAAAATCTTATTATACATACACTGTTTCAAAAAATTAAATTATTTTTTCTTAACTGCAATGGTGCACTTCAGGGAACACTGCATTAAGGGTATCTAAATTATTCTGACACGCCATTTATTATACTCAATTTTATTTCTACACAATTTAACACAAAATAAGTCATTTTTATAATGCAGTTTGTCATGAAAACTACTTAGTAGGACACAAAAGAAGTAATATTACTCGGAAAAATTCAGCAGTTGTCTGCCTTTCAGCACTAGCTGTCACAACAGAAGAGGTGCCATTATTGTATAATAGTGTATTTTTGTAGAGGTAAGGGATTACGGAAGAAACAAAACCCCACAGGACAAAAGCACCACGCTGCTCCTTCTCAGAGCTCCAAAACTGAAGCAGGCAAGGTAAACAAGCTCTGCTTTGCTGAAGGTGCAGCACTGACCTTTGAAGCCAAGAAGAATCCAGAATTTCATGTAAGACAGTGACCAGGTAAGTTTTAAAAGGAACCAATTTTATGTTTAACGCTACCTGGGCATCGTATGGCAGGAGAGAACAACACCTCCTCAAATCCAGAGCACGAGCAATGTCTCACCCTTACTGGTAATATCACTCAGGCACAGCGGTGATCTGTTTAGTTGGTAACTCACAAGTGTCAATAAAGCCCCATCAAACCTTATTGCTACATTTGTTTTATAGCTGGGAACAGAAAGGCAGAATGCCTGAATTCCAGAAACAAACACGGTCCCTAAAAACCTGGCCACCAGGATTTTTTGTCTCTGCACCACAAAGAAGCAAGTTTCAAATTCAGGGGAAAGCTCTTAGTATCCATTTCTCAGTTCTTAATCAGAATGACATCTAATAAAAGAAAAAACCAGCGCCAGCTAACTGAAAGCAGCATCAATCCAAGACGGTAAATACGCCACCAGATAATTAACCAACAGACACAAGCTTTACTCATTAGTTGTATGGTTTATTTAGACAAGACAAAAAGCTTGCACAGTTTTGCAACTGTATGCAGAAATGAAAACTTCCGAAATATATTAGCTTTTTTCGCCTGTACATTTAACTTGGCTCTCGGAAAAGTGAGTTGTCGTCTTTTTTTTTTTTTTTTTTAGGATTCACGTTTCAGCAGTACATATGCTCCCATTACTGCCAGAAGAGCATACTCCAAAAGAAAACAGAAAATAAAGACTGATTATAATTTCTCTTCATAGAAGCTCTGAAATCAAACTGTTCAAAGTGTGCCCTCTCTAACACTACATCTCCTAGATAAGTACAGAACCCTGTTCCTACAGAATTATGGGAATATTTCAACATGATCACACTTATCATAAATAGGAGTCACAGCTGTATACACTTAAGAAATTCTATAAATTAAACGTTTTCAATTTATTATAAATATTAAATTCTACCGGATACCAGACAAGTTAAAGTAAGCAAGAGAACACAGCTCATTCTACATTAGGTACCAAACCACAGAAACAAATTTATTAACATGCATTCTTATATGCAAGATTCTTGCTATCTTCACTTGCTATTTTATAGATTTGAATTCAACTACTCAAAATGTCTGTATACGTACCTTAAATTTGGGATAGTCATTCATTATTATAGTTACCATACCAACGTAAGGCAAAAATCTGTAATCGACAAAACAGATTAATGTAAAAGTGACCCTCAAACATCACATTGAAACGTTTCGGTGTTACTCTTGAGTATTTTAGGGTAAACCAATTATTTATGCCTGTCACTAACGCATACCTTAATGAGAAACAGATTTTTTTTTTCTTAAGACAAAAATTTAATCACAATATTTGACCAAAGAAAATAAACTTAAGAGATTTAATTTCAGCTGAGGAAGGGGACAAAGTCAAAAGCTCAAACCTCGCAAAAAATTCCTGTGGAATGTAGAAATAATTTCCCAACAATTTCTAGAAATTACAGAGGTAAGTTGGTTAATTTCATATTTACTGATGAATTATTTGTTAAGTGTGCCATTTAAAAAAAAAATAATTTCCACTGTACACATCAGTGAGAGGACTACAGAAAACAACTTCTCCAGGTAAAGCAGGGGATTTTTTTAATTACCATTTTCTTTAAGCAATTAAAAACCATACCATACCAGACTGAGTCTGTATCAAGAGAGGAACTGCTTTAAGTTCTGAATTTTCTGTTTAATTACAAAGAACATAGACATTTTGCATTTCTTACCCTCTTGCTCTTCCAACAACATCCTTCTTCTCTAACCAGTTCTGACCTTCTTTGTACAAGCCTCGATCATCAACTTCATTATTGTCACCTTTAGTCAGAAATTTGATGTTCCCATTTTCTCTAGAAGGCAACGAGGTGATAAACTAAACGCCACTTAATTTAAAAACCACAATTAACAGCTACCAAGCACAACGAAGATGAAAAGTGCTACAAGATTAGATAACAATGTTTACTTCCAGTCCTACTGGCTTAACAAACACCACTAAATAATTACCATTATAGACTTTACTGATGGAGTCGATAAATTTTAACAAGAAATGCTTTTAAAAACACTCCAGATTGTCATTTGATGTAAACAACTACAAGACAGACTTCCCAAGGATACAGCTCTCCCAGAGCAGGCGCTGAGTAACAAAAGCAGTATGTGCCCATCTGGGGAAAAAACCAAACCAAAACAAAACCTCCCCACGTCGAACAGAAGAGAAATTTAACTCTGAAATACTGAAGAATACTCTACTAGAGGCTTTGGGGGTTCGTTTGTGGTGGTGGTTGGTTTCGTTTTTTTCTCCATTGTTTACACATTGTGGAACAAGATCCCGTGAAGTTATCGCACATTAGAGAATGAATTTAAATCACAAATTTCAGATGAGGTAGACCCTAAATCCTCCCTTAGGAAAGCGGCATCATAACACAAGGCTTTTCGGACAGCTTTTCCTGCTCTGAACCCAAGCGACTCCGCTGAGGGTCAGGAGCCAGGGTCTCAAGAAGTGACACCCAAGGGGGGACGTGACTTCTATCTGACAGCAGATCCTCATTTGCCTTTTCCACACCATGCTACTAAACCAAAATGTAACCGAAAATCATGGTGGAGGAAACGATAGGTAGAAACAAGGAAAAATCCAAACCGCATTACTTTTCATGTATTTTGATTACTCTGTGAACTATTGGAATGTCTCTGCCTTCAACTTTAAAAACAACTATTTCACCAGCTCTGATTGGGTCATCATGGAAATTTGTAAGGAACAACAGGTCTCCCCTGTGAAAAGCTGGTTCCATGCTGCCACTGCAAACAAAAGAAAGAGAGAGTTTATTAGCATTAGTTATTAAGTGAACAAATCTAGATTTTCAAAGGTTTTCACGTATCTACTGGTTCTACAAACTTCAGTAAAATCTGGACTGTGATCACGAAAGCAGCTTTTTGCAAGTGCCCAAAACAGAACTAGGTAAAAGTAAGTGTTGGAGTACTTCTTTAAGCAGGTGAGATTTCACACTCCAAATCTCCCAGAGGGGGAAGGAGAGGAGAAAAAAGACAAGACAATATCTGCACTTTAACACAAAAGCCTTCACACTCACCTACCTGAGCACCACAACAATTGGGCTTTCACTCCCAGTAATGACAATCAGTCCTTTCCAGATCATAAGGGCAGATGACACTATCATAGCAAAATTTAAGACCTGGTAATAGAGCTATACAAGAGAAAAAATGGGTGTTAAAAGGTGACCGTGTTGTATTTAGAAGTACAACATAAAACTTCAACCTATGTACGCCAAAGAGTCACCATCGAGGCACAGGGACTGTTACGCCGAAGTCATGTTCCAGCAGAAGCCTAAGGGAACAGATTGCCTTACGGGCAACCCAACCGCACGGCAGCGAGAAAACATATGCAGCATCAAAACACACCTCCTCTGGAGGCTCCATTTCAGCTGATTTCTCCTGTGCAACACTTCCAGCTGTTAGTGCTGGAAGCTACGAACTCACCAGCAAAGACTTCTAAAATAGAGGAAGCTGTAGGTAAGTGATCAAATCTATTTTGCTCACATCCCTGATGCCTACACCTAAGAAATAGCACAAGATCAGTAATAGTAGGGTTTTTACTTCGAGAAACTATTTTTGTTTAAAAGGAGGAGCTGTAGGAGTAAAAGGGAGATCATAAGGGATCATTTCCTGTTATTGTCAGGCAGAAATTTCATATGTAGAAAATCTTTTACTGATTTGACTAACTTTCTGCCCCCAAACTCTATTGCTTTGCCAGTCATTTTCAGGTAATGAAATAATTTTTCAATCTTCGGGATTTTCAGGTGTATAACCCTCCTAACTTAGCACTGGTCAGGTTTCAAAATCTACTCTGAATTATTCTTTTACTATTCTTAAATGGCTGATTAAAAACTGGTAAAAGAAAACCCCAAACCAAGGAACTTTCACAGCCGGGTTCTGCACCCACGGACGCGGGAGTGCTGGGGAGCCCAGCTCCTCCTCAGAGATCTTCGGGCCCCGGGGCCGGGCCCCCGCCCCAGTCCCAGTCCCGG
>NW_009718492.1:0-16717 GCF_000703405.1 Apaloderma vittatum
TGCAGTGCTCTTTGTAAAGCTACTGAAATTCAGTGGAGAAAGCAGGTGATACAGGGCTTCTGCTTCTGAATTGGATAAAAGTTTAAAGGAGATTTCCCTGTCCATCCTCTCTTGGCAGCCCGTGCCAATGTCTGACTACTCCTTCTGTGAAAAAAATTTTCCTCTTACAGTTTGAAGCCATTCCCTCTTGTTCTATTGCTAATTACCTGTGAGAAGAGACCAGCATCAATCTCTCTACAATGTCCTTTCAGGTAGTTATAAAGAGAAAAAGGCTCTCCTCCCAGTTTTTATTGTTGAGCATGAGGTTACATACAATGGAGTATCCCTTTGGTCAGTCCAGGTCAGCTGCCCTGGATGTTTCCTCCCAGTTCATGTGCGTTCCCAGCAGGTTCACTGTGGAGAACAGGAAGAAGAAAGTCTTGATACTGTGCTAAGCTGCTGGTGTGTTATCCGTGCTTTTTAGTCACACAGCATCGTACAGGCTGCTGTGAGGAAAACTGACTCCATCCCAGCCAAACCGTGCATACTACGATGTTAAAAAAAATATAAATTCATGTGTACAATAAATTACCAATAACAAAGGAAGAAGGTAGTTTGAAATTTGTTTCTTCAGCCTTGCCCAAGGTAGGAGGCCATCTACCTAATCACTACTTGCACTAGGTCTCAAAGTACTTTTTTTCTATAATAATATTGCCACCCACCTAGACTGTCAGTCCTCTCATATTTACACTGTGTCTCCCTCCACACCTTTAATTTTCATTCTGTTGAGTAACTATCTGAAAAGCTCTTCATCCTTGTGTTGGTGGAGTTCTCAGCACCACCATTACTAATGATGCTGCAATAAATTGAGTGAGAAGAAGAGCTGGCAGTAAGCCAAACCTCATTTACTTCAGTAGAATTATTCCCACCATAACGCACTGCTGTTGGTCAGACGTAGGTCCGGCCCTACATCATTAGCTTTTCTGGAATTTTAAACTTCAAGAAATCACTCACTGGTAATCAGGGATTCTCATCAATTTGTAATTGACTTTGGAAAACAGAAACACTGAATTTTATATCTGATTACTGAATATCACAAATAATTTTATGTGTTGTGAATTTTTGCAGAGTAACTTATTTTCTTAAAATCTTATTCAAATACTTCTTTTTAATTTATGTACACAAATGTTAGGAAAAGAAATTTAGTATTTTAAACCAATGTACTCTTTTATAGGATAAATTTATTTTCAGTTTCTAGACAAGTCAGTTTATATTGATTTTGTTTCCAGATCTGTTCACACTATGTATGCTATATTTTACCAGTAAGAGGTAATAATTTTTTTCTTTTTTTAAATGAATAAGTGTATTATTTCTTATAACAAATACATGGCTTACAAAGTCAACAATCATTGAATCCACGAAAAGGACTCAACCTTAGTATTTCAAGACATCATGGCAGGGGTGTTTCATTTGCAAGCAGTGCAAGAAAATTAAATATGACAGCTGAGGGACCTGTGAGTGTGACTTCAGAATTGGATTTGATAGTAAGAGTTGTGGAGTCAAAGTTCTGAATTTCTGCCTCTTTTAATGCGCTTTCCACTTTGTTGACAGAAATTCAGCACATACATTACAGACTGGAAATGCAAGATAGATGCTACATCTTTCATGGTGATCTACTGAAAGCGAAATAACTTCGGAAAAGAAAGCTTTTTCCTACAGGTGTTAAAATAGGGATATTTAAGAGATCTACTGATCTAGACAAAAATTAAAGTTCAAAACGGGACACGAAAGAAAAAGTAATGGGCAGATATTTGTAATAAAAACAACCAGATTTAATTGAAGTACGATTTAAGTCACAGGGCAAAAGCTAGCCCACAAGGAATTCACAAGCAAACAAACAAAATGAAGGAATGATAAGAAATCATGGACATATTTTTATGGTAAATATCTTTACAGCAGAGATTCATGCCAAGAGCTGAGTGATGAGAACATGTGTGCTTAAAACACTTGGAGAGTAGCAGTGTTTGAAATGTTTGTCTGGCTGTCACAGGCTATTACCTGGGGGCAACATGCTTAGATTCTGGTAGTTTCACCATGGATTTTAGTCATCTCCCAGTTTGAAGAATGATCCTGGAGGTCTAAGGAACATGCAAGGTGGGGAATCCAATGAAGGGACTGCTGCTTTGAATTAAGTTTAATTTGGTAAGTGTATCATAAAAACACCATCTGCTTCATGTCCTAGAGGCAACACAGGAAGGAGAATGCTTAAGTTAGTGATGTGTCTATGGGTCAATTGTCAGGCAGGTTTATAATCTCTTGTAGACCTCCCTTCAAGCACACAGAAACCACTGAGCAGTTCTTCACAGAGCATTCCTTTTTAATTCAGATAGAACATTTCGTGAAAAAAAGATCCTCAAAATTTTCCTCAAAAAATCTGGAATTTAAACATGACAACATGACTGATGCACCAATCCATTAATGTCCTATTTCCTACTCTCAGCCTGTGTATGAAAAGAAGATGACACTTGAAGCCAGGCCACACACACTGAACGATTAAAATTACTTCACTTATTTCAGTTACGAAACATAAAAAGTCACCCATTCTCCAGAAGCGCTTGCAAGCATCACCTCCCTCTCTGACGCTACCAAAATCTGTCAGAAACATACCACCCCTAAATTTTGGGAAAAAATTATGACAGTAAAGGCACATTAACACAGTTAATGGCATCTCCATTCTATCATTTACTATTACCATTTGATCAAGGGTTTGGATCTGAACAAGGAACTCCTTTAAAAATTTTTGCCGTATTACAGATATC
Organism: Apaloderma vittatum; assembly: GCF_000703405.1. Classification (NCBI taxonomy): domain Eukaryota; kingdom Metazoa; phylum Chordata; class Aves; order Trogoniformes; family Trogonidae; genus Apaloderma; species Apaloderma vittatum. The sequence continues at coordinate 2,799 of NW_009718492.1, forward strand.
CATTAACTTCTGCATACGGTGGTTTGGGACATAACACCAGATGTAACTTACCAGATGGTCCAACCAAGTTCCTCATTGTCTCAGACTGCTTTATCTGTACTATCCCAAGTGTGCATTTCCCAGGAGGAGAGAAATAAGGGGCCTGTGGTCCCCCACAAACACTACTTCATGTTACACACATGCTCTAAAATCATTTGATTTGTTTGTTAGTCCGGCTTCTCTCCTTCACAACAGCTTTGGATTGCCTTGGGACCAAAGCTGTGTCTACCCTTAGCCTCTCATTGACTTTCAGAACAAATGGCATCAATTGTTTTTCTATTGTTGTAGGCATCCCTGGTGCACACAAAATCAAAATAAGCAAGGAAAAAAAGCCAGCACTTTAATCAGTGAAAATTGGTTCTGTTTGTTGTTGCCAATGTCTGGACTTTTTAGATTAAGGAGTTCTTGAATATGGTAACTCACATCCTCTCTCCCATCTTCTAGTGATGATGTTTGCAAGTCAAGCTTGACGCATGATAAGACAGAAGCACTGAAAAATTGACTTTCTCCAGAGTATCAGTTTGTCTTCAAATAAATAGGAAATTAAATTCCGTAGAGCTGTCAAGTTGGTAAATTCTACCAATAAAATAACTTAATGTTTCCTGAATCCACTTGAGTTTGAATATGATTGATTAACTCTTTTTCTGAACCCTCTTGTTTGTCATTTCCTTAGTTTTGTGGGAGTTTGAAGAGAAAAAAAAATTGCTGCTCTTGCAGTTCTATTAAACTTCTCTGTATATTCTCTCAAAAAGGATGCCGTTTGTGAGTTCACCAGAGGCTTCATAGCCCCCAAGAGGAAGGAATAGTACCTTATTTATGGAAGTCTAGAGAATTCATGTCTGTGGGATTTTGCCCATTAGTCAATGCCATTTTCCTGAGTTCTAACACAAATGCTCTTTCTTAAAATGTGAAGAGTTCACAGAACTGCCAAGAAGAAGACAGCTTCTAAAATGTTATGTTCTCAGGGTTGAGACAGTCTCAGAGACCAGGCGCTAGGGTAATTCTTTGTGCCAAGAACTCTAATGTTCACACACTCAATGGCCATGGAAATCAATGAGGTTTGAGGCAAGGAACTGCTTGTCTGAAAGTGGAAGCAGGCTTCTGGATTGTCATCATCATCCTCAGAAGACTGAATATTATATTCCACGAAAGGATATTTATCAGGGCTTCCCATACGTAGACAACAAGTCTTATGACAGAGATTTTTGCTTAAATTTGTTTTTATTTCTACTACATTGATTCAAGTCTTTGCAAGTTAATAGAAACTGGTTTCTTCTTGACAGTTCCAAGTTTTATTGCTGTTATCACTTAATTTGCACAGTGGAGTATCAGTCTAACCAATGACGCTATAGAGATGTAGCTAAGATCTGGAAATCTCATTAAAAGATTTGGTAATTTGACTTTCAGACCATTTGCCAGGCTAAAGTGATTCTTGTGCTTGAATATTCGTTTGGATCCATGTTCAAATAATTCGAGTAAGATTCTGACATAGCCAGGTAGTCTAATGTACTTTCTAACGTCTACTGACTATTATGGGATTTTTATGTCCATAAACAATTCAGCTTAGGAATCCACATGGAAAGAACTTCTTGCTTTTTTAGGGACATGGTTTCATCACAGTTTTCACAATATGTAAGGAAACTAGGCTGGGGCCACTTAAAGAAGAGTGATGGATTTTGGATAGAATTTGTCAAGGAAGCTAAATTCCAGTATATTTTATTGCAGTGTTCACAGTAAATTACTTTTTTTTCCAAAGTCTCAGCTGCTGGAATGGAGAGTTATAGGAATGCATAAGAATCTTACCTTTCATTCTAAATAAGTAACTTCCTAGAAATTACGATTACAGAAAAATTATGGAACTGGAAATGTTACTTCTCAGGACTTAAAAAATCAGAAGGAAATGCAAAGAATAAGGCATTCATTTGTTTAAGTCTTAAGATATTTAATCCTTCCTATTACTTTTGCAAGAATGACTCATGATTTTTAACTTACATGATTAGTAACATTTATTTTCGAAACCAGAGTTCTGAGTATCAGAAATTACTTGCATTCATGCATATTCAGTCTCGACTGTTTTTCTGTCTCTGGATTACCTTGGCAAAATTCCTCCTTTTGCTATTAATTTACATGGAAGATTTATATCTGGATTTTCCAGACTAGTCTGAAAACACTGAAGCCTTAGGACACTCCTGTGCTGTTTTGTCACTTTACTTGCTTTTAACCCTTCAATCCTTCATCCAAGTACTCATTGTACTTTTGAGAAAATGGACACCCTTTGATCACTTGAGAGTTGTTTTTCTCAGGCAGCACTGGCCATCCTCCCCCTCTCCCACATTCCCCCTCGCACACATGCTGTTCGTTCCAAGCAGATGTTAGCTACTGCATCTGCCACTTTCCTTCTCAAACGACTTGCAGAACCACACCTGCTCAGTATGAGCCAGCCACTTCTGAGGCTCTCTGTCTGTCCACTTCTTCCTAGCCTATGTTTTCATCCTCGTCCGCTTCCTATATCCCACACATGCCCTTGTCTCTTCCATTTGCTTCCCTTCTTCATCTTCCTGTCTTCTGCATCTGCTCGAGGCTGCCATCTTTTTTCCACTCCCTGTTTATTCTCATTTGAAAAAATGCTGAGCAAGAAGGCGGCTTAATATCTGGTAGTCATAGATAAGGGCAGAGAGATTAAGTGATTTGCTCAAGGCCATGCAGAAATTCTGTGGCAGAAAGGTGAATTGATTTTCGGTCTCCATGACTCAACAGACGCATACATGAAGTCTTATTTGGAGGGTACATTTTAAACATGGAATCAAAGTCTGAGTCCAAAGGAAAACAACTCCAATTACAGGGTTGCTTTTATCTGTTGGTTTCATCTTAGCACTGTTAGGCACGTGGGCTGTGTCTAGACTTCACAGGTGGGGCATGCCATGGTGCCTGTCTGACTCACATGCCTGGTTTTTCTCTCCTTTGGTCCCGTTTACAACATGACTGAGGCGTGCACTCAGGCTCACAAGCTGAGGGGTGTAATACAGATGTAAACATACAGGGGTAAGTGTCAAAGCTCAAGCTGTCCAAGGACTGTCTCTGAAAAGCACAAAGTGCTCAAGGGATCAGTCTGTGTCAATCTGACCAAAACTTCATTTTTTTTTTCTTTTTATAAACAAGAAAATTATTTTTGAAATATAATAGTTCATTTGTGTTAAGATAAACCATCAGTTTACCCAAAGTTTTACTGGCATGGCTTCTGGGTAGAAGGCAGATGTTTGTTTATACCAAATTTCTTAATGTAGTGATCAACAAATCTGTTTACTTATGCCCCTCAAAACAGTCTAATGTTGCTGTCTGCTATACTCCAAGCCATAATGTCATTATCCTTGGCACAGACCTACTAGAAAATTTTGTCAGTCAGTCCACAAAAATTAGCACTGCGGTATCATTGAATCCTAGGGCCTAAGCCAGTGCTTTGGCCTGACACAGGGTATCTCTGTTCTTGCAGCCACCAGAGAAAGTTCTCTTAGGAAAATAACAAAAACAACACACGTTTATGATTCACTTTCAGACTTTGTTCACGTAAATTACTTGTTTGTGCATGACGGAAGGAAAACAAGAGGTTCCAGAAACTCGCACACACAGCATGTCCTTGTTTATGCCTTTTAACCATATAATAAATGCACAGATAAATATGCAAAGGAGAGGCTGGGCGATCTTTCAGTGAGGCTTTTCAAGTTGACTGTCTTCCACGCTGAAGAAGCATAGCCTGCTATAAATGAAAGTTTAGCATCCAAATTTAATACTAAACTGTGCTACGGGGGCAAGTGTTGTAGGTTTTTTTTGAGTTTTGTCTTTGTTTTTAAATCCTGAAACCTGATCTGAACTGAAAGCATCACTACAGCTTTGAATTGGTTCAAGGAAAAGAACAAGAAGGGCCAGGAATTGAAGACATTATTTTTTCATCAGAGGTTTCTAGATTAAGGAGACTGCACAGTTTACCAAAGTTTCAGAAGAAGTTTAAATATCTGTTTATCTCCAGTTTCCTACCTCCTATGTCAGGAAAGTCTCAAGTTTGCATCAAGATGTCCTGTAAATCTGTATGCCCTTCTTTAATCCAGATTAGTACTTTGTTGTGTTCATTCTCCCTCTGCCATGTCTTTGGGTCTATGTTCTCTACTCTACCATATAATGTTTTAATGAACAATATCCACTCACTCAAAGAGACTGGGTACAGGAAAAGATAACTGAGGTTGTTCAGAAGACTGAAATCCAGGCTAGGAAGTCAGAGGGGAAGAACTCTGCCAAACTGCAAATTCCTTATGATACTTCCAGTGAAGTCAAAGGAGTCTTGATTGGAAAAAAAATATCTCTTGGCAAATTTTCAGGAAGAGATAGATAAATTTCACAAGGTTTATATTACAATAATATTCAGAAATTCCAAGTCACAAATGGAATTTTTTCCCATCCTAAAAGACTGATAATCTCAGATAAAGTAAACTCACATAACATGCTGTTAAGGATGCCTTAAGAGCTCTTTGAAGAGCATTACGAAAATAAAAAAATAAGAGAAAAAGAAGATATGACTGAGGATCAGTATAAAGGAATAGTAGCAACATAAATATACAGTTTGGGGGGAAGCCCTTACTAAAGTTGAGAGCACAACAGCATTAGGACATGTAAGAGGCAAGGAAAAGAGATCATTTAGAATCTTGAGTAGGCAGAGGAACACATGACTCCATTAATGGAGCAAGTAGCAGCTGATTTTGTCCCTTATCATACAAAGGAAGATAGTAAATAAACAATAAAAATATTTCATTTTAGTGAAAGAATAAGAGCAGAGGCTACAACAGAGAAATAACAAGTTACCAAACACACAGGATGTATTCATGTGGAGAGAGCCTGATGAAATTCGCTCAAGAATGGCGGAGAAACCAGGCAAAGTGATCTCTGAACTGTTAGCCAAGTCCTTAAGAATCCACAGGGAGCAGAAGATACTCCAAAGGAGTGAAGAAAGCAAGTAGAGAGTGAACTGCTGAAGAAACATGAAAGTAACTTAGTGGAAAATAGGGAAGTTGAATTGCTTTGACACTTCTGAAATATCAAAACATATTATTGGTCAATTTATTTTTAAGGCCTAAAAAATAATCAAGTGATAAGCTAATATCAATTTGTCAGTACAAACTGTAATACACTAGTCTAATTTTTTGCAGGACAACTGGCTTTTTGGATAAGGAATTAAAACAGAATTAACTGGAGAAGGAATTGCATGTGTTTTATCTTGTCTTTAGTTTCAGACTATCCTCCATGAAGAAAACTAGGAAATATTGCTTTGATTAGAAAAATTGCTGCACACCACTTTGGCATAAAACAGACTTTCAGGTAGTTACAAACTTCTCCCTAGTCAAACAATTGTCTGGAGGACATTGAAACTGATAAAGTGGTTCTAATGTACATGCTATCTCACCAGAAAAGAGGTTAACTACTTGAAAGGTCTCAAGAACAAGACCATGGCCAGTTAGGAACAGAGGATCTTCTTCCAGATATATTGAAAAGCAGCTATTTTTCATCACTGGTTAGTGGAAATATAGGCACTTAACTTAGGAGGATAACTTTACTGAGCATCTGAATTGTAGATGTTTTAACCAGCATAGCTGGATTCAGTCCCTTGTACTGAAATTGAGTACACTTCTAGATTTCCTAGATATTTTCAAAAGTGAGACTTACAAAGCAGTTGCAGGAATAGAATTTGAGTGATCTAAATTAATTACAGAAATTACTTCAAATCGTTAGATGAAATTCAATGAGTGTACAGATTACTCTTAGGAGACATAACTCCATTCTACAAATACAAAATAAGAAATGTCTTTAATTGTCATGCTTCAAAAAGAGAAAAAAATGAGATTCATAAATCAAATTTATGACTATTGCAGAAGAGACAGCTCTTACTCTGATTTTAATGCCTAGTTAGACAAACATCTTTCAGGGAGTGTTTAGTCATTTGCTGCTCCAGAGGGGGATGCTGAAAGATTTGATGAGATCATTTTGATTTCTGCACTCCTTTTATACAGTAAATACACAAGGAGAAATAAAGGGTATGAATCCAGAGCTGTATCATTCACATCTGATAGATGGCAAGTCAAGCTATATAAACGGAAAGTAACCTACATGTGGCCATGTAGAAAGTCTATGGCAAGAAGCCAGGGATGGGATGCAAATCTGTTAAGTCACAGTCTGGAATTTAACCACAAAAACATCTTCTTATAGGACTTTGTATTCAGTTTAGTTATGCATTCAAACATCTGGATGCTTATCCAAAGCCTATCAAGAGTGATCTTCCCCTTCAGACAACATCCCTTTGCACAACAGCCTGACTCACCTTCCTAAGGGAAAATATAGCAATTCCTGTCTCCTCTCACACCCACAAACTCATTTTAGACATTCAGTGAAAAGCCTCACTGCCCCCTTTTAAATCTGCCAGCCCTGACTGTCTCACAGGTTCCTGCATGGTAATAAATAAATTATTTTGCATTTTGGGCCACGTTAGCCTCAAGGTGCATTTCAGGTTAGCTGGGAGGGCCAAGGGGACAACTCAGGGCACTGGCATGGGCAGCGTTCAGAACACGCTCTGCTCGTGTTACAAGAAGGCTCTGTGAGATTTAAAAATCTGTGTCTCTCAGAAACTTCCTGTTCAGACAAAAGCTGGCCCAGTTATGTAAGAAGGTGTTAAATGTACATGGAAAAACTGTGCTTTTCTAAGAAGCCAGGCAGTGATTACATTTACAAAACCTGCAGTCATTTTCCAGTAACAAATAAATAATCAAGACAGCACGTTTAGTGAAAAAAATAATAACGTTAAGCTAAAGGCGGCAATTGCCATTTCAAATCAATAAAATGTAGTTTCTTGTATTTTCATGTTAAATAAAAACAAAGACTTGCCCAAAGAAAGCAACAGCTAAGCTGTTTGTTTTTATATTCACTTGGATCCTCAGATCCCTTCCAGACAGACTTGTGGATAAACAGTTTTGTTTATGAAAAAGCTGCTCATTAGTGCATCAGATATATCTGTGGCATTTTGGTTTCAGATGAAGTTGCTTTTCAGACAATTGCTTGTTTAAAATTAGGGGGTGTACAGCCTAGTGGATAAAAGCAGGGGGATAAAGTGACATAAGTAGGGTTCTCAAGTAATTCTTTCAAATCTGTAGGCTCAGCTTGAAGTAATTAATCTTAAAAAACTAACCCAACAAAAAAAATCAATAAACATTAAATATGTAAACCCATTTTGTCTCCTGCTTCCTGCTGTGTTTGACACTATTCCAAATGAAGGTTGCTAATATTGCTCCTGAGAACTGGTGAAGACTGCCTCAAAATTTCACCCTACTTCCCAACAGTTTTCAAAAACCTTCAGTTGTTTCAGGGCACACAATTCCTCCCTAACACTGGTCGTCTTCTGTGACATATTTGTGTGAGACAGTGCATAATTAAACTATTTTGATTAGTTTCTAGAATTGCATCCATCTTTGAGAACATCATGCTCTTGCACTTCCAGGTTAAGTATTAAAATGTGTTTTGCGTAATGATTCTGCATTTTTATTTCCGTCTTCTCAATAAGGAAGTTAATTGGGCAGGAGCGGGGGGACTTGGCAGACAATAGTACACAGCCATCTACACCCAACTGACAACTGTGTTAATAGGCTTTTTAAAAAATGTGCTGCACGTCACTGCCTTGACATAGAACAGCTGTGTCCAGACAGAGAACACTGAAAAATACCACCTGGCAAATGATATATTCTTTATGGATAACAACTCGTCTTCGGAAAAAAAATGCCTGCTTTGTTGAAGATTGATGGCCACCTATTGAATGAAAATGTACTTTTGCATTGGAAAGCATCTTACTTAACTAATGAATACCTTTATCCTTACATACAGCATAGGTAGAATTAAAAGTAAGAAGATGTTCTTCAGTTACAGTACTCTGTATAACCAGTATACATTGGGGAGATTCTTTGTTGGGTGTTTTTATTTTTCCTCAGTGGGCTAAAGCTAAAGTTTCCTTCTTGCAAATGGATTTGTGCAAATTACCCTTTCTCCATGGAGTAGTTCTCATCAGTTATAGTGAAAAGGAAGAAGATTTTCAAAATAGTGCTGAAAAAGAATGTGAAATTGGCCTGAAAAACAATGATTTCCAATGCATGCCCTCTCCTCATGACAGGAGGCCTACAGTTTTTAATTCAGGACAAGCTGCTTTTGCAGGCTGCAGTGAACAACCTCAGTGGAAAAAGAGGTTAAGCTGAAATCCTGTCTTATGAAACCTGCAGTCATGTGCTGACACTGAGCAGCAGCTAATCATGACCAAATGTCCTTAGGTTATGCAGTCTACATAAAATCCTCTTTTCTTATGTATAATAGAGATCCTATTATTATTTCCCCCTTTCCTCTTGCATTCATATTTCCGCGGGCTAGGGGAGCACTATTATTATTTCCCCTCTTGCCTTTGTCTTTACAGTTTCTATTGTATTGACTGCCTGGAGTGTCTTTCTTCTTCCTTTCCTTCAGCATGGGCTACAAAGCAGTGCACTGCTTTGACTTCCTTTTCACTATTCATTTATAACTGTGTGTGTTTCGATAGTGCAAACTTTAATTAGAAAGCACTGTTCTCTTTTTATATAGCGAGGGTGAAAGATAATCCATTTTCAGTGCACTAGCTCACCCCTTTTTAAAACAGTGAGTGTTTATCTAGTGACACTGAGTAGTCCATTAGGCAGCATATAAATGTTCTCCTATTTTACTCTTCATTCTCAAAAAGGAGCAAGGAAAGAGTACTCAGAAGATTAATTTCTTTTCCTAGAACGCCAAGATTAGCCAGTTTCCCTAGGGCTACTTTTTTTCTCTCAGGAATAAATGTATTACACGTTATAGAGCCCAAGTCCTTAATAATAGTAATTAGCAATTCTTTTCATTAATTTGAAAGTAAAATCATATTTATAAATACACAGCTGGTATAGGACCAGGCTGATGCTGAACTTACACTAGAGTCATACTATTAACTAGCATAATGTTACAATGAGGTCACCACAGGCCTTGAGAGCATATTTCTATATTTGCATGTGAACAGAACTTCCAAATAGAATTTCTGTAAGATTTAAGATTGCAAAACACCCTTTGAAGCATTTATACTAACTTTGTCTTGTTAGCAATATAATGTGGCCTTCTCTTACGATGCACTACATTTTCCAGACTGCATTAAAAGGGGCTTTTTTCCCTTTGGCTAGTTAAGAGAACTGTACTGTAAACCATGGAGTTGATATTTTGTGTGTTATACTTCTGAATAATGTGAAAGCATTATAGATTGATATTGCCACTGCAGCTCAACTACAAAACAAAAAACAACATGAAAACCATAATACAAATAGAAGTTAAGTAGAACAGAATAAAAAGAGGAAGACACGAGAACATTCTGTTTTGGTTAAGAAAGAAATCACTTTTTGACAATTAAGATTAAATATGGCATTCTTACTAGATTTTCATTTAAAAGAAGAGGAGATTTGGATGAAAACATGGGTATTAAGTTCAAACACGTACATGCTGAGTTTTCTACTCACACATGCATGAACTGTAAATGTGCACACAGTAAGATCAAAGGAAACATTCTGACGTGCAACCTCTGCATAAAGGTTCTAGCTAGCAAACACAGCCTTGCTTTCCAGGACTTAAAAAATCACATTCTTTTGTGACTCTTGAACCTCAGCACAGCTCACTGAAGGTGGTTTCCAAACAGTATTGCTGTAGTTGCCCACTGTGATTTGCCATTGTTCAGTTTCCTGCTCAGCTCTGCTCCCTAGTGAAAGGACTTGCTGCCCTCCGGGTTGCCTATCAGCCAGAGAGGTCACACCTCTGGACTCTGCCATTCCTTGCTCACTTGTATTGAGAGGGTGGTTAGCCAGGCATACTCGGAAGCATAGTTCGTTCTTTCTGTGCAAACAAACCTGCAGGAATAAACACCATATCCTTGGCTCATGGTGCTTGTGAGTCACTCTTTGTTGATGGGAGGTGGTTTCGAGTGTGGGATTGTAGCAAGGAAACTGCCTTGCTTCTGCTTTGCTTTTATTCTATGAAAAGAATATAACTGCCATACTTAGCATTCTCAAAGCTCTGTACAAGCTAATCCTCGCAACATTCCCATGAGGTAGGCAAGTATAATTAACCCTAGTTCAAAAGATGTGGAAGCCAGGACATAAAAAGATCAGTCATTTGCCCAGGTCCTAAAGGTAAGTCAGGATCTGAATCCAGAAGTATCTTGTGCCAGACAAATTGCTAATGGACTAGACAAGCTGCTTCTTAAGCCCTTTCTCAATTACCTGGTTAAAAGAGAGCGAGATAGTTAAAATAGCAGTAGTACAGGCTGTGGGTCCAACTGAGGGTCCAAATTCAAAAGGAATGCCTGCCCTCACATTAAGAGATGTTTAGATACAGAGCACAGAGCACAGCACAGCTCAGCTTTATGCCTTGGTCTTAAGATGCTGTTAAAATCCAGTGAGGATCTAATGTAAGGAAACTGCACCAAATAGCTTAGAATTTTTTCATTCTGCTCCTGCAGCAGTTGCCACCCCAGTTCCCACCTACCACCGTCGTCCTGCACTTCTTTCCCTCAGGTTTCCTATATCCTCCTTCCCTGTTATTCGCTCAACCCTTAAAAACCTCTCTCAGCTATCTAACTTCTCCCTCCCCCAAGAAACTCTTTCTTGACATCACCCACCACCGTTAAGCCATTTCACTGACCTCACAGGCACCTCTTTTCCCCTCTCGCCCTCTCCCCATTAGGGAAACACCCAGCGTCTTCCCTGTGTGAGGCAGCTCAGACCTCTGACACCCTTGCTGCTCACTCTGCAAGCACCTGGTAGTACAGAGGCACGTTCTGATGACCCCAGGGTCCGGGTGGTCCTTATGCTCATTTCTCTGCCTGTTTGTGTTTGTGTCTTTCCACTTGTATTCCTACAAAGAGTGTCAGATTATCTGCAGAAAGAAGGGGAAAGAGGCCATTAATTTTGTCTGAACTTGGTACAAATGCATAAAAGGGGTTTGGGAAAGGCAAAGCAGACCATACTGCTTCCCAGGAAAAATTAGGGTCGCTTTGATTTTGGCAGGGAAAAACTTGGCCATCCTGACCCGTTTTTAATTAAAACTGATAATATCTTTCTCTGCAGCATGACTCTGCATACACATGTCATTCTGTTTTAGAACTAGAGGAGATCGTTTTGTCCTTACAATTACTTTGTGCAAGTTTGTTTGTATATTTAATGCCAAAGCAGATTCATTTAAATTTACTATTTACCTGCATGCTAATCTTGACAAATTGTAATAGACAGAAGGCATAAGAAAACACCAAGCAAAGCTTAAAAGATTATGCAGAATTTCACTGAATGATTTAGAGTTTATTCCTTTTGTTATACACTTAAGGATGACCACTTCATTTTCAAAAATATACAATATATATCTTTCCAAAAACACATACATGTGTGTGCATGCATGATTCTTCATCTGCAGCTCCATGTGTGTGTGTGTGTGCGCGTGTGTTTAGAGATAGGTTTCAAAGTCTACGTTGTTAGTATTGAATAATTCATTCTAGAAACCTCTCCTTCATAAAAAGTGAAGTAATTCATCTTTCAGTAGAGTCTTTTCAGCTTTCTCATTTAATTATGAAACTGAAACCTCTTTCTTTCCAGATATTATCCTGGCAAGGAATATCTATTCACTAGTTCCCAGGCAAACACCCTATGCCTGAATCAACAAACAGGTTTGGAAGGGATGATTGCTAAGGAAAGGTCAATGTATCCTCTGACAGCTGCATTACTGGCTTATGTCTAGCTGAGTTTGTTAGCCACTGAATGGCATATTGCCGTATTGCCAAAGCAGCAAGTTTTCATTGGCACTAAATTTAATTTTTTTGAAACATCATTGAGAAAAAAACAAGATTCTGAACTCTGTTGTACTTTATACTGTTTTAAGGAAACAGCTCTAGTGATCTTTTTATTCTTTTCCATGTTTTCTCTCTCTTCCAGTAATCTCTTAATGGTTTGTTTGGCCTGGCTTTGCAAAGCCTTTGCAAATGGAAAACCAAGAGGGTTAAAGAAAGTACTTCTGAGAAGTCAGAATTCAGCAGAGACTCCTTTCACCACTCCATCTGTGAACTGCTTCTCAGGAAAGAAACAAACTGACCTTCTGAATGTGAAAAATCCCAGAGTTCAGGTATTTGCACCTGAACCAAATTAGTGAGATCTGCTCTAGGAAGAGACCTCACTGGGAACCTCTTCAACATATCAATCAAAAATAAAAAAAGCAAAGACACAGGTGAGCTGCAGAATCCCTTTCACTGAAGTGGTTATAAATACCACATTGTGTGTCGGGGAGATGTCTGGGCTGAGCGTACCTGTGGCAGAAGGAACAGATAACACTGAGAGACAGCAGGTGGCCAAAGACAGGCAAAGGCCACGCGACTAATGCCATATGAAGTGACGTGGACACAACTCACTGGTGCTCCAGTAACCTGAGGAACAGCAGCAGCTCCACTTTGACGAGACCAGCCTGGAGAAAGAAAAGAAAGAGGAAAAAAAGGAAAGGGGGATAAAATATGCAAGAGAAATGCAGAAAGATCAAGGGACTACAGAGATGAGCCAGCCATGAGAGCATGGAAGGCAGCTGGGAGTAAGGGAGACTACCTTTATTTAAGTAATTAAAACTCAGAAAGGTTTTAAAAAAAAAGAAGAAAAGAAGTGACTGGCCAGGTTTGAAGGAGTTATTTTAAGTCCACTGAGAGATTTAAGTGATTCAAATCATTCAAAGTTTCATGCTGTCTTCCCAGATTTCTCCCTGGAACTGCAGGCTGACCCGTTCAGAGGGTTGGTTTTTATTCTCCAGATAGCAAATCTGTAGTAAACAGAAAAACCTTTAGCATAGCGAGAGATATTTAATTGCAACATATCAGCAACAGATAAGCACCTACGCAGAGCTTACCATGCTCAAAACACTGTGGAAGCATTAACTGATTGCGTTAAGTATTATTACCTCCATTTTGCACATGAGGACATTGGGCAGAGACAGGAAATACCACACCCAGGATGACAAAGTTCAAAGGGTTCATAAGCCTTTTGACCCTACTACCTCTACATTTTACAGATCTGTTTACTAAAAATACGGAACATTGTTGTTTATGAAAGATGAGGATTAATAATTTACCTGGGTCATTAGGCCCTTTGTACCTGGTGTACAGTAGCATGCGTTTTAAGTGTTTGAACTTTTTAAAGAGAACTGGCAAAGTTTAAATTGACACACAATGTGCCTCAGGCCACGCCGGAGTCATACATGACCTCCAACTGGTAAATGCATGTATGTGTTGGGAGTACTTGCAGGGGGAAGTTAAAGGCAGAGAGAAAACTTATGTTAAAGACAGAAAACTTAAGGTAAACCATGTTTCCTGACCCAAGTAGGAACAGAGATCACATGCAAAATCACTTCATGATCTGTTCTGTGTGAGATTCAGTCATGCCTGTCTTGTGAGTAAAGAGGACTGTGCATTTAAACATGCAGCATCCTTCTGCTTTCTTCCTCTGTCTTACTGAAATACATGCAGATGCCAATATCTATATCTAGTTATCTGTGATAAAAATGCACTTGCATTGTGCATCAACTATATCAAAACAAACTGTTGTGTTTCATTACCAAAGGCTCTCCTATCAATTAATTGTAGCTTAGATCAAAAGAACAGGGTTGCCTTCTGTTTTCTAATTCACCTACTTTGTTCACAGATTTGCTTTCTGGAAGTCTTAAAGGACTTCAATGAGGTAAATGACTTGTATATTATGCACTCTTTAAGAAGTCAAAATGCAAGGTCCTGCACCTGG
>NW_009718493.1:0-347 GCF_000703405.1 Apaloderma vittatum
CGGATGTCACTGACCTCAGTTTCAACAACACTCTGGGCGTGTTCTGCCTCAATATTCTTCTCTGTAGACGAGGCCATTCCAGCCTGAATGGGTTGAGAAACAGATGGCTAAAAGAGCCGTTGGCTGATGAGGCCAAGAGAGCAGTAGTGAAGGGGTCTTACCTAACTTGGAGGCAACTGGGACAAACTGGGACATGGTGGGGCAGCATAGCGGGTCTCCTGGACCCTTTGCAGGTTAAGACATGTATCTGTGACCCTGGTAGGGGTCTTGTTCAGCCTGAAAAATGCAAGGTCTTGAGTCCCTCACAGAGCCCTGCCAGGCCCTGGGGAGAGGTTTCCAGGACGATG
>NW_009718493.1:442-726 GCF_000703405.1 Apaloderma vittatum
GGAGTGCCCCGGGCTCAACCCTGCCTCCCCCCCCTGCCGGCCTGCAGCTGACCCTAAGGAGAGAAAAGCGGATGTCACTGACCTCAGTTTCAGCAACACCATGGGCGTGTTCTCCCTTAATATTCTTCTCCCTAGGCGAGGCTTCTGCGAAAGGAGCTGGAAAGAACAAATTTGTTACCCCCGTTCAATCCCTGGCACTCAGAAACTTCACCTGCTTTTCCTTCATCTGCTCCCAAGGCATTTAAAAGACAGAGAGATGAGGTTAGGGACATGGTTTAGTGGTA
>NW_009718494.1:0-744 GCF_000703405.1 Apaloderma vittatum
ACAGAAGGTTGCTGGAATCACAGAAGGGTGCAAGAATCACAGAAGGGTTGGCGGAATCACAGAAGGGTTCTTGAATCACAGAATTGAAGAAAGAATCACAGAAAGGTGGTGGAATCACAGAATTGAAGAAAGAATCACTGAAGGGTGCTGGAATCACAGAAGGTGGTGGAATCAAAGAAGGGTTGTGGAATCACAGAAGGGTGGTGGAATCACAAAAGAATGCTGGAATCACAGAACAGAAGAACGAATCACAGAAGGATGGTGGAATCACACAATTGAAAAAAGAATCACAGAAGGGTAGAGGAGTCCCAGAATGGGGCAGAGGAGTCCCAGAATGGGGCAAAATCCCAGAAGGGTGGCGGAGTCAGAGAATGGAAGAAAGAATTAATCACAGAAGGTGGGTGGAATCACAGAAGATTGGTGTAATCACAGAAGGGTGGCGGAATCACAGAAGGGTGCTGGAATCACAGAAGGGTACAGGAATCACAGCAGG
The DNA here is from genome assembly GCF_000703405.1 of Apaloderma vittatum. NCBI lineage: Eukaryota > Metazoa > Chordata > Aves > Trogoniformes > Trogonidae > Apaloderma > Apaloderma vittatum. Next base: position 494 of record NW_009718494.1, read on the forward strand.
GTGCTGGAATCACAGAAGGGTGCTGGAATCACAGAAGGGTGCTGGAACCATAGAAGGGTGCCGGAATCACAGAAGTGTGCTGGAATCACAGAATTGAAGTAAGAATCACAGAAGAATGGCGGAATCACAGAAGGGTTGCGGAATCACAGAATTGAAGAAAGAATCACAGAAGGGTGATCAGCAGAGAGGGATCAGGCCTGGAGGTTCCTGAAGTGTGTTCGAGATAACTTCCTGACACAGATGGTGAGGGA
>NW_009718495.1:0-3343 GCF_000703405.1 Apaloderma vittatum
GGCTGCCGGCCAGGGTCAAACCATGACAATAATCCATTGCAACTGTCTATCCAACACTGCCATGACCACTAAAACACGTCCTGAAGTGACTGCAGGGCACAAGGGAACGTGCTCTGGGTGTTGGCTCTGCTCTCACAGGAGAGTACAGCCAGGGAAAACTACCACAAGCATGGGACATTGAACACAATGGAGGGAGATTTGGGTCATTACATGGTTTTGACAATGATACGCTCTTTTTAAACTCACTACTGAGCCAGTTAGAATGATCCTAGGTACGAGGAAAACAAGATAAAATAATAGAACAGAATAAAACAAAATTAAATAAAAAATAAAATAAATAAAATATACCTGTTTCTAGCTGATAGATCTGCTAAATCCTCATATTAATCAATCTGTAACAACTCCTGAGCATGTCACTACTTTTTCCATTTGAATAACACCTAATTTTAATATTCATTTCTCCAGAGCTTATCAGGACAATACATAAAACTGGGCTGTTATAAAGTAAAATTAAAAACCTTAGGTAACAATGGTTTTATGGTACATTTAACAAATGTATTTCAGTTTATGTCCTCTAAAAGAAATCTGATATTTCCTCAGATAATAAGGATTCATTATGACCTCTGCTACTCATATCAAGCCTAGATGGTTTTGTAACAGTATTATTGCACAAATATATTTTTTAAATGTCACCGTTATTTGAATTTGCTGTGGAAGTGAAGTATGCTGCAAATAAGTGTCTCATTCTACTTGCTCTTTACAGAAAATGAACCATGCCAGGCTGACGCTTTTCAAACATGCTGCACTATTTGATTCTGTCATTAATAACAAAGACCTACTAGTGATTTGAGCCTATGTTTGCTACTTATAACAAAAATTTTATTATCTTTTCTGTAAGAAATAATCTAAGCCTGTTCTGATCTGTCCAGTTGATGAAAGAGTCAACATACCTTCCTTCTGTATCAAATATATCTGCAGAGAGAAAATAATATTATCTGTGGTCAAATCCTTGGGTTTTGGTGCATTTGCAACCATCCATCCCTTTTCAGAGAACCATTTAAGCATACGCCAAGCTTCAAGAATGCACTTAAATCTAACCAGTCTACTGCTGGTTAGCAGTACTTGACTAAAATCAATCCTAAACTGAGGAAAAGCCAATTGAAGCAAATTAATGGTTTCTCTACTCTTAGAAAACACATTTTAAAAATCTAACATGTTTAAAAAACTTTGTGCAGCCTTCTCCTATCACTGAAGTATACCCGAAAGGCATTAAGGAAGACTTCAATGTTCGTGATGTTCGTACATGAATATGAGATAAATACAAATATCGAAAAGCCATTAGTCAGTACCCTATTGGTTTAATTACAAAACAAATGTCATAAAAAGGGAACATATGTACTCTAATTTTAACAGAACACTAATGTTGTAATGTGAAAAGAGAAATTTATAATGGAATAAACTTTCTAAAAATACTAAGGTGCTACCAACCAGAAAAAAAAAAAAAAGATACAGATGTCACCCAGAAACTAAGCTACTGTGAAGAAGACTGAAAATTTGTGACTTAGTGAAGGGAAAACAAACCAAGGGAGATTTCTTCTTTGGCCACCAAAAGAGCGTGAAGAAGGAGTAAGTAAAATGGACACTGCAACAGTCACGAATGTGACAAAACCCTGCTAAATTACTCATTTGAATGCATGATGACCCTTCTTCATCACAAGATGGTTTTTCTTGTTACAGTAGTGTGCCATCTTATTATTTCACAGTGGAGCACCACTGTTCCCAGCATTGCAAACCGTATGAAGCTTGGGGATATATATAAACAAGGATTTATGCATCTAATATGCATGGTGACACAAAGCATGAAAATTCACTGGCTGACACACTGGAATTAATAGTGTTTGAGGTGCTCTGTGGTCTCACTCTTGGGTTCCTGCTGCTGCTCCAAAAAAGCACAGGTCTCCCACACTTCTCTTCGATGTCAGGGTATCTCAGTCACACCAGATGACACGGTGTAGACAACTGAATCAGACCCTCGGTGCCTGTTTTCCTGTGTAATACCTGGGCAGATGTGTGTGTCTCGAGAAGATTATTGAAAAGCCTGTATGTTCAGCATGTAGCCAGACTGCTAGAACAGTGATATATCTGAGATTTAAGATTTCTCCTATTTGCAGATACCCCAGCAACATGTTTTCAGGATTCAAAATGAACTCCTCTCAGATTTTCTTTATAGATCAGGGTTCATTTGAACTAACTTCTGCACATTTCACATTCACACTAAAGCCTGCACAGAAAAGGATAAAAGGTCCATATAGCTGATAGCACAATAATTAAGAGCAAAATAATTTAATATATTAAGTAAAATAGAAGGTTCAGATGAGACTTGTCCATTATCTTGTTTTAATTTTGTTCGGAATTGTGCTTTAGAAGGAAAGTCTGGCAGAGTGGCCTCAGAGAACAGACTGCTCTCCAGGAGTTTTGCTGCTGAACTTCATGTTACAAAAGGCAGCCAGACCACAGGACCAGACTAGAGTCGGTCCACAGTAAAACTCACAGAAATACAAATAATTCTGCTCACTTCTCCCTCCCTCTCTGGTCTGTTCCTAGTGCTCCACAATGCTTGTGTGCATGCAGTCATCATCTTTTATGCCTGGGTCTGTTTCTAATTCAATGTTTATATAAAGTAAAGCTCATGAATAATCTTGGGACCTAATTTCATGTATGCCAATCCGTCTGGCATGCCCTCTCTGGCACACAATTTAGGGCTTCTGAGTTATGCCAGACTAAATTTATGCCAACCTGCTAGCATATGAGCCTAAAGCTAAACTTGGAAACCAGATATGAAATTGTCATGACCCCAATTCTTCCTTGCCTAGAAACTCAAGCAGTCATCTCATTCAAATGCTAAGCGAATGCAGCACACTCCTGACAGATTGAATGTCACTTCATCCAGGTTTGAATGTCTATGAGGGATCTGCAGCAGTGGAGAATCAGGCACTGCATCATTTCTGTTTGTCAAATAAATCATGTTGTCTGTTGCCATTAGCAAGAGCTGCTCATCTATCACAAATATGTAACTGCTTTGGAGAACAATCTATTTTTGCAGTCACAGATGTCTATCTGTTTTACCACACAGACTACAAGTAGGATTTTCAAAACCTTCTAAACTGTTAAGGAATATGTCATGGTTTAACCTAAAACAGCAACTAAACTTCACACTCGCTCACTCCTCCCCGCTTCCAGTGAGATAGGGAGGAGAATGGGGAACAAAAAGTTAAACTCATGGGTTAGATAAGAACAGAATAATAATAATTATTCTATAATAATAATAATAATAATAATAATA
>NW_009718496.1:0-944 GCF_000703405.1 Apaloderma vittatum
TTCCAACCCTCAACTTTCTGTGATTCTATGATTCTATGACTCGGCTCCTGGCACCTGTCAACGAGGGTGAGGGCTCATGATGAAGTTCTGTAAAGAACTCAAGCAAAAAGAAAAAATCAGGAAGCTGTCAAAACACAGATTTTTTTTGGTTACTGCCCTGTTTTCCTGCTGTCTCTGTGGTAATCGTGAAAAACTCTGCCTGCTCCTGGGCAAGGCAGTGCGCAGAAGAGTCCCCTGCCCTCGGGAGGGTGGCCCCGGGTCCTGGGAGCCCGGAGCAGCCCGGGAAGCGCTTTCAGAGAACTTGGATGCTAATGGGTCAGCTGACTTTCCCCAACAGGATTATCGTAGCCCTGAGGTGCTTTGGCTTGAGAAAAAAGATGGTGACAGTCCTCTCCCTTTCAGTAACTATAGTAACAATTAAAATAAATCAGACTGATAGTTCTGTCCTAGCTGTGGATTGATGCTGACATAGAGAACAGAGGCAGCTTCAGGAAGCCTTTGAATCCTACAGGTTGATGTCTCATGTATTGCCCCAAGAGTGTGGAACTGAGACGTTCTAGACCTTTGGCTCGTGGTTTTTAGACTGCCATACACGTGTGCTCTTAAGCAGCTTTTCGATATCAAGAGTTCAAACATACTCTACGTGCTGCCATAAAATACTGAGATAATAAATCTGCCTGTTGAATCTCCAACTCCTTTTTTTGCATTTCTCCCTTGTAGCTTTTAGGAGAAGAAGGACACCTCAGGCATTCTGGAAGGGTGGTTCTGTCATTGCCATCATTGCTATCTGGTGTTTAGTCCATGAATTCTGGAGCAAAGCAGGAGGGATAATATTCAACCCTTCAGCTCCGGGAGGCTGAAGGAGGCCGTGTGGAGTTACTGAGCGTGAATCTACCTGTTGCCTCGCTCCCAACCGCTTGTCCTGCTGTGAGCCGGCCAGCAGG
>NW_009718496.1:975-5560 GCF_000703405.1 Apaloderma vittatum
GGAAGATAGAGCCCAACGAAGAGCAAAGAGTTTGTGCCAACTTACTGCACGGAATTAGCTCGGCAAAGGCTTGGCAGAGTAGGAGCAGAGAGCGAGCTGTGCAGGAGGCAGGATGGAGGGGAGGGAACAGGGGTGCTCTGCTCCTATTGCCACATTTCACAGGCTGTTTTCTCTGTCACAGTACAGCCCAGAGACAGAGGCCTGTGCAAGTTGCTTGTTAATTCAGTCTGATATTAGGAAGACGTGTGCTAAGGGAAAATGTAAGGGTGATTTTGGTACTATTGAAAAAGCTGTAGCTCTTTTGTATTCACAGGTGAGGGGAAGATTTCTAGTACTCAGCTGACCAAAGAGCCCTGGAGATGTCAGCATGGCCTCATGTAATTCCTGCAGCTTCTTATGAGGTGGTCATCAGGTGTGGCCCTTTACTGACAGGTTGTGACATGTCCAAGGCTCTGCAGGGACAATAATACAGGGGGGGACACTTCATGTCCGAAACAGCAGCTTTTTCCATCCATTTCTCACTTATGTCGTCCTGATGCTGCTCTAACTCTTGACAGGGGTCATGACCCCTTCCCTGGGGAGCCTTTTCCCGTGACCCACCACCCTCTCAGTCAAGAACCTTTTCCTGATGCCCCATCTGAACTTACCTTGGTGCGGCTTCGTTCCATTTCCTCGTGTCCTGTCCCTGGTCACCAGAGAGGACTGTCCTGAGTGGCCCAGGAACCAGAGTGCCCTTGTTGCAACTTTTGGAGCTGTTGTTCCAGCCCAGTTGTTGTGGTTGATTCTGGAAGGCAGCGTCATTGTTGCTGAATTCAGGCTTTTCTGACAGGTAGTTTTGAATGAAAAGTGTGTTTCATCTTCTGGATTAGGGAGACTTAAATGCCAGCAGCAATACTGGGGTAGGCAGCTCGACCACCGTGGTGAGACCTTTTGCTTTCCGTTTACGCCTAAAAAATTGAAGGACTGCTGCTGAAACATTCTGAAGGCGAGGAGCACAAAACATGATAGAGAACGTGACAGTCTGGGCTTGGTCAAGTCTGAAATGGGGCCAGCCTAAATGCCTCTTACCTGCAGCTGTCCGTGCTGCCAGTTTGCTGGTTTGGTGCAGTCATGAGGCTTACTGAGCTGTGACATTGGTTTGGAGTTTGGGGCCAATCCATGCAATAAGGATACTAACTATCACCTTGTATTTTTGTGGAAAAAGCTGGTTTGGGCCAGATGTTTGTGCCAGAGGTCAGTGATTCCTGAGAACCCGGGTTCTGGATCCGGCCATGCATGTGGATAAACCTCTTTCCTCAGAAGTATTTGTGATGGTGGAGGAAAATCCAAATCGACTTTCTGTTCTGAAAAATTTGCCAATGGTACTGAAATATCTCTGTGGCTGCAGCTTTGGGGGAATCTTATCATGCAGGAGGAATATGCATGAGTTGCTTGTTGGCTTGGATATGCAGTGATTTAGCTTCAAAAGCAGTTTGTAGCAATAACGATTACTTAAACTTGCAGTGAAACCACTGTAAAACAAAGCAATGAAATCTCTCATGTGCTGTTTTAAACTTGAAGTTCAGTCTGAAAATTTTGCAAATGAGTCTGTGAGTTATATGAAATGCTACCAGGTCAGGCCAGTAAGAAAACTTGAAAATAAAACCCTGTATTTTCTGTTGTTTATATGGAGGAAGGTACGTCTAAGTATGTGAGAGAAAACCACTCTGATTTCTGTGGGGATCAGCCTTGAGTTAAGAAAAAGAAGTGAGAGGCTGCAAAAGGAAAAGCTGCAATGGACTATTCAAAGTGAGTTGGTTTTGAGCTACAGCTCAGTGATTTTAGTTGGCTAAAGGCCAAACTCGAGATTTTCGTAAAGGTTTGTTGTTTTTTTTTCTCAAAGTTCTCTGAACCTGCAGGAAACATCCTGTTCTTCTGTAGCAGAGAAGACCTTGGGGTTGTAAAAGAATTGTGCTGGAGACTGAAGCACAAGTGACCTCAAAGGTACGGATTTTCAGCTCAGGTTTTTTGAGTATCTGCTATTAGTTGTAGTGGCATTTTTGGGAGTTGTCTTCCACGTGGACGTCTAAGACCAGAAGATTTGATGGCCTACTTTTTTTTCCTTAATTAATTATTCTGACTAGAGCAACATGGCCTATTTGATGGCAATAACAGCCTGAGCTGCCTCCTGCTGTGGGAGTTCTGGTAGAGGAGAGCCTGAGTGAGTCAGAAGAGGGGCTGCTGAGCCGTAGTGGGGAGCACTCGCTGCCTCTTGTAGCTCCTCTCCATCCACATTTAAATTTTCCGTGACTTCTAGCCTTGTATTTGTGAGCCAGGTGTGTGGCCGTTGGCACAAAGCAGCGCCCTGTGCTTGGTGACATTTCTGTCTCCTGTTGGTGTTGGAGCTCGCTGGGGTTGTGGGAGTGATTGTTGTTCCAGCCTCTGGAAGGATGAAACTGTGGCCAAAGGAGGCTTCAGGGGATTTTGAGTCAAATCATTTGACATCTTTGTTAAGTTAAAAAAGCTGGTGAAAGGACTTAATTTGGGAATATATTTTATTAGCATGACCTGTTTTCTTTCTTGCACTTCTGTCTTGATACTGATGAGACTGCCATCTCACTGACTTTTTAAAAGAACATTTCAGAATCCCTGGGTTTGACCCAAATAGAAGTCGCCTTTGAACATTCCTTGTTTGGAAGTATTCAGCTTACAAGGCGCTGCTGTTACCTTTATAATGCAAAAACTAGAACTATGTCTGGGATCCTGCAGCTTCCCAACTCCTGTCCCTCCACTCCAAGAATTACAGTGTGACAATTTAATTTGCTTTCCAGGAAAACGAGATCAAGTTGCTAACTGCAGAAATAGAGCGTCTGAAGAACTTTGGAAGCTTGGGAGTCTCCCCCAGTTTGGAGGGGTTGCGAGACGAAAACGCAAAACTTAAGTATCGGTTAAATTTCCTTCAGAAGGTAAGGGAATAAAGAATGAATGCTGTAGCATGTGAGTTTTGTTCTCTTTAAGACAAGCTAAATAAATGATGTCAGTTTGTTACAGCTGTGTGGCAGCATGCTCACTCTGCATTCTGGTGCCTTAAGTGTTGATGGCACATCAGGTATTTCTTCCTTCCTTAAACAGAAACCTGCTTTAGGGAAAATGTCCGTAGATTAATAAGCCCAGACCATCAAGTCTTGGCTGGGCACGGAACGGGCAGCCCAGCTGAGCTCCCTGCCAGGATCACCACCAAAGGTGTGAGGAGTAACACAGCCGGGCCTTTGGGGGAAATGTTTGTGCTGGGAGGCTCAAAAGGGAGAAGCAGCTCTTGAATCCTGTGATTTTTATCTTGTATCTCGCCCCTGTGCCTAGAGGTGTCAGCCAAACCTGTCAGCCATGCTTTGCCAGGCAGCCAAGGGAAAAAGAGGGATGTCGTGGCTCCTCAGGGGTTGTGAGTATAGCCTTCTGGATTTTCTTTTTTTTTCAGAGTCTTCAAGAGGAAAGAAGTAAAACGGTGAGAAGCATGATTAATATCAACAGCTGTCTTCAGGAGATCTTTGGAGCTGCTATTCAGGCTGCCTACCCAGATTTAGAAAACCCTCCGCTAGTGGTGACGCCGAGTCAGCAGCCCAAGTTTGGGGATTACCAGTGTAACAGCGCCATGGGCATAACACAGGTAAAGCCAAACTCGCTTACAAAGAGAAGAAAAAATGGAGATGGTGTCTGTTGGAAGCTAAGTGATAGTCAGCCCAGCGAGAGTCGCAGTACCGTGCCTGTTTCAGGCTTGTTGCAGGCCTGCGGGCCAAGATTTCAGCGACTGTCTAACTCAGCGAGGTGCTCTAGGGGAAGCACTGACCTTCTCAGGGCGGACCTTTAAACAGTAGGAGACGATAAAAATGCTCAGTTCGTGGGATCTAAATCAAATTGGGATTTAAGTGCTGCATTGATTTACTAATGATGTGCAATTAAATAACAATTAGTGAGCTATATGTTTGGAAGTAATATCAGCAAAACAGTCAGTCACCATTCTGGACAATTGCAAAACGTTGGTAAACACCTACAGATCTTTGAATGCTCTTCTGTAACACCAGGAAAGTACAGCGTGTCCCCCGACATTTGCACAGAGCTCTGCGCATGCCCCCAGCCCCTTCTGCCCGAGCAGGTGGGGTGCAAACACACGCTTCTCGTGACGTTCCAATCTTTGAGGTTTTCAGGCAACTGAAAGAATGGTTCCACTTTTCAAAACGCCCACTAAGTGTGTGCAAAAGAAGCAATGTTGTTTGCTTTTTTTTTTAACCTGGCTAATATCAACATTTACTTTGAAAATCTTGGCATTGCTGCTTTCTGGAAGATATTTGAATGGTTGGACTCAAGGATATCTCAAAGATCTTTTCCAGCCTAAGCGATTGTATGATATTTGGCCGAAAAGGACCCAAACAAAACAAGAGGCACATCAGGAGTTGCCCAGTGGGCTGTGTGTGCTGAAGGAAAACCAGGAGGCAGGAAGAAAGCAGGTGGTGCCTTCCAGCTCAGGTGCTAAAGTGCCCAAACTTTCATGCATTGATGAGTGAACAAATCGACTCTCTGTAATGACAGATCTTTTATTTTGCAATGTCAG
>NW_009718497.1:0-55254 GCF_000703405.1 Apaloderma vittatum
AGCTCGTGCAGTTTGCACTGGCCCATTTCTTTGCAAGTTATTTGTCTTTTTACTTGGACAACTCCTAATTGCACTTTCACTTAGAATCATTTACATCTACACTGGAAAATACCTTTAAGATCATTTGATACAATCATTAACCTAGCACTGCCAAGTACACCACTAAACCACATCCCTAGAGTAACACATCTACACATCTTTTCAACATTTGATTCCATTTCCTCTTGCCCTATCACTTGTTACTAGGGAGAAGACGCCCACCTTGCTACGACATCCTTTCACGTATTACTAGAGAGCAATAAGGTTTTACCTGAGCCTCTTCTCCACACTAAACAATTCCTCATGTAACTTGTTCTCTAAACTCTTCACCAGATTCACTGCCCTTCTTTGGACATGCTCCAGCACCTCAATGCCTTTCCTATAATGAGGAGCCCAAAACTGAACACAGGATTTGAGGTGCAGCTTTACCAGTGCTGAGTACCTGGGGACAATCACTGCCCTGGTCCTGTTGGGCACACTAGTTTTGATACAGACCAGGATGCTCTTGGCCTTTTGGGCCACCTGGGCACACTGCTGGCTCATGTTAAGCCAGCTGTGGACCAATATCCCCAAGTCCTTTTCCACTGGCCAGCTCTCCAGCCACTCTTTGTCAAGTCTGGAGTTGTTGTGACCCAACTGCAAGTGATCTGCAGGATCTGTCTCTCATAAACCCATGCTGAAAATCATGCTAGTCCAATCACCTATTGCACCACACTGCACCTTACTAGTAAAAACTCTTTTGCCCTTTCTGATAGACTATGTTTTTTCCAATCCAGACATCTTTCATTCTTTAATCAAAATATATTTATTGATCTATCAGTTAGCCAAAACCATCAATTCCTTAGCCAGTATGTGCTGTATAATAGACGTTACAAGTACTCAAGCTAATAATGATACCAAAATAATATTTCTATATTTGCAGAGAATTAATATCTAAGGATATATCTTATGTTCAAATTGATTTTACTGTCAGAAAACACTGATTAAATAATTTTGCAGTTAAGCGGGTTTTTATTTCTGCTCTAGGTTTATTTCTCGACCTTTAGTGGGTCACTTAACCTTTATTTTCTTTATATCCAGTATGTAGAGCAACCAGTTTGATTTTTTTTTAGTTCTGGGATTTGGTTCCTGAGGTTAGCTATGTATTCTGAGTGCAGACATGTGACGGCAATGGTACATGAAACATTTCAATTTGCTGTGAAACAGATCCGAGACTGGCCTTTGTTTACCTATCCCCCCAAAACATTAAATTATTACCCTTAAGTGTTATTTTATATATGACCACAGGAACAGAAATTACATTTGAGTTCAGTGTGTGGTGGTTGCATTGAATAAACCTTAGATTTGTATGAAAATGCTACTGAACCACTGGAAAGAGTTGGAGATTTCAAGCAAGTAACATATTTTTTTTTAAACTGTGAAGTATGAGACTAGCTGCATTTATTCTTGTAATGGGAATCCTCTTTAATAAATGCAGGATTACTAGAATGTAATTTGTGATTGTATTAACATGATTACACCACTCAGAATCCCAGCGGAGCCTCTAGAAATAATATTAGGGATGCTAGTAGAAAGGAGTGTATGGATTAAAAGGTTCTAAACTAATCATGCACTTATTAGTTATGGCCAAATTCTTTCTAATTCCCAGATGAGGGAGAAAACAAACCCAAGCTAATTACTACAGTTGTGCACACAGGGGAAGGTGTCTGTACTAAAAAAAAGTCACATAAAATAGCTCTCCTGCCTATAATTATTTTTTCCATTATGTCATTTTGAATTATTACTGAAAAAAAAAAAAAAACTAGCATAGTGATATGAAGTTTTGATGGGCTACAGTGATACAAACAGTGAATATCTAGACAGTAGTTGCAGAATTTGTTATCTTGTGAAACAATCCTTATAGTTAGTAGAAACAGAATTATTGAATCCATTTAACAGTACAAATAGATATAGCTGTAGCTTGAAATTAAGCAGATTCTGCAGTACTGTCTGATGATTTCAGAGTTCTGTCTTTGCTATTTTGACATTATTTAAGTATAAAGTTTTTTCTTTTGCAATATAAAATATGATTATTATAGAAATAAATGTTAAAGGGAGAAGACTCTTTTCGGAGACGATGTTGATATTTTTTTTATTCTAATGCTTTCACATCTACACCAAAGAGTGCACCCAAGAATGCAGGATTTGTATACGTAGGAGTACAAGTTTGAAAGCGTATGGCTCAGCACAGTGTTGTAATAATGCAGTTCAGAGATTGCTGATGAGTCAATAAATCAATATAGTTTGAATTACACATTTATTGGTGCTTTCTGATAATTGTTGTTTTAAGGGTCGATCACCGGAAGAACTGCACCACAGTAACTTCAATACATCAGACTTCAAAATTCTATATATAATTCTAAGGAAATGTATTAAATACTTGAAAAATCAATGTTTTACCATCTCTTCAGAAACTTATAATAACATGTTCCAACTTTAAAAGCTGCAATTATCTTGGAATAAAATCTCTGCTTGATCCAGTGATGCTCAGTAGGATATGTGTTATAATTTGTCTTTTAGTAACACAATCAAGACAAGACCTGATGTTATTTTAGCTAATTATATGGTTTTGGTTAATTAGTTTTGTCTGAAACTTATTTTGGTTTTGGTGCTGCCACAGAGAGTCTTTTGAAGATATTCATTAAAACAAAAACCCAGTCACGTAAAGTCTTTGATGTCCATCAAAATTCAATGTTAAAAATCAGAAAATTAATTAAAGAAAGAATAGATATGTAAATAAAAATTTAAATATACACCTCCTTTCTCATATGCCATGAACCAGGTTAATTTTAAGTGAATATTAATAAATTCCAGTGAAGAAAGGTCAAATGTGTGATGTATAACTTGGAATCAGCAGAAATAACTTTAAAAAGAAATGAAGAATGTAAAAATTAAATCTATATGTAAAAATAACACCCTCCAGATTTTATCTGAAAGCTCTTATTAATTTCCTGTTTTGTTATTTTCTTTCTAATAATGAAATATGTAATATAATTATTAATACAGAAAATAATACCTCATTACTTTTTGTTGAATGTTTAAAATTAATTTTTTTTCAATTAAAATGCACAAAAATAGCTATTTCTTTTGGCATATATAAACATTGGAATAAAGACTTACACATTATCTCATATCCTACTGAAAGTGGAGTGTAGTAGAGTAGAGTGGAGTGGAGTGGAGTGTAGTAGAGTGTAACTCTATTTCGTAGAATCATAGAATTGTCAGGGTTGGAAGAGACCTTAAAGATCATTTAGTTCCAACCCCCCCGACAGGTGCAGGGACATCCCCCACTAGATCAGGCTGCTCAGAGCCCCATCCAGCCTGGCCTTAAAAACTTTCAGGGATGGGGCTCCCATCACTTCTCTGGGCAACCTGTGCCAGTGTCTCACGACCCTCATGGGCAAGAACTTCTTCCTAATGTCCAACCTAAACCGATCTATCTCTAGCTTTAATCCATTCCTCCTAGTCCTATCACTACTTGACATCCCAGAAAGCTGCTCACCAGCTTTCTTGTAGGCCCTCTTGAGATACTGGAAGGCCACAATAAGGTCTCCTAGGAGCCGCCTTTTCTGCAGACTGAACAACCCCAAATCTCTCATAGGAGAGGTGCTCCAGCCCTCTAATCATCCTCGTGGCCCTTCTCTGGACACACTCCAGCACATCCATATCTTTCCAGAGCACACTGATTTCCAACAAGAATTTTAATTTCTACTTTTTTGTCTATCTCTGTCCTACCCTTTCCAAATTCGTGCTTAAAAAAACCCCCAAACTATACAAAAGTATTAAAAATGACACAATAATAATCAAAAGGTAATTAAAAAGTAATCTCTGTTTACATTTCCAGATAGCTTACTATTTCCAGGAGAGAACGATTATGGGAGAAAAATCAAATATTTGTCTTGTATATATCATCTCTGTAAAGAAGGAAGACTTGCTCTGTATTAACAAACACTGTGCAGGAGAAGAGGAGTCAAACAATCTTCTGCCATATTCTTCAATATTAGCTTTATTTTTTTATTTATCTGCTTTAAAATACACAGCCATCAAATTGCAAAATGAACCCCTTACCTCTGGAGTTACTTCAAGGGTTTTTTTTCCTATCATATATTTTAAAAATAAAGAGAACTCTTTAAGATACATCAAACAGTTTTATTCAATACATTTAGTATGTTTAAAGATATGTGCTAAGTCAGGTTACAATAAGAAGCATGGCAGAATAGCTGCTGTAAGGAATTCAGGAGACCAGACCACACAATAAACCTAAAGCAAAAGCTGAAGCAATAGCTGGAAGTGATATTAAATGGAAATATTCTAACTCATGATGTACTGATTGCCTAAAGCTTTTCCAGTTGAGAACAATATGTTGAACATGTATCTGACAGAGGCCCACATTGGTAAACTATTACTTCACAGTTAGGTGATCACAAGCTGTCAAGTAATTTGTAGAGATAGCCAGAGAGCAGGAGACAGACATGATCTTGCCCTAAGGTTTATCAGAAATGCTGAAGAGTGATACAGACACAACAATGCACATTAGTATCAAACAGTGTTTTCAGTTTTTTATTTACGCAATCCTCAGAGCCTCTTCCAGTGACTTGAAACCAAATATGCTGCAATAGCTACTAAATCCACTATCAATATTTTATAAACAAGGAAAATGGTTTAAAAAAAAAAAGTCTTTTCTTATGCTCTACTCTCTATATTGGCTTTTCAAGAAATAATAAGCTAAAATATGTAGATAAAGTTCAAATGAAATACAATGTAAAATCTGAGTTTTAGTTCCAGCAGGAAAGTCATATGCCACCACTCTCTCTAAAAGTAGAATTCAATTGTTTGAGCTAACTAAAATATGTATTCCAAAATATTCCTAAGTTTCATTCTATTGAAACTTCTAAGTTAGACTCAGAAAAGTGAGTAGCATGTCCACCCCCCAAAAAGTAAGTAACTCTAATCTTAGGGGTATGCTAAGATTAGTTAAAGAAAAATGCAGTTCTTGTTTCTTAAGAAATTCGTTTAGGATTCTGATCATAAAATTAAGGAATCCTAAATCAAGATCCTCCAAAATATGTAGGCACTTCAATGTTACTTTGAGGCTAATCCTTTAGGTGCTCTAGTTCATTATTTAAAGGCTTAACTCTACAGTGTTGTGTTAAAGGGTAAAGCAATTTGGCAGAAAATAAACCCCTGTGTGTTTCAGCTTGTTGTTACATATCAGAGGGGCTGGGGGCAGCTAGGCTTAGATTCTGAGTGATGCCCAATTCCACATTAATAGTCCAGACTAATAACACAATACATTTTCAGTGTATTCACTCCCTGGACTCTCATGGACAGGCTTAAGGAGTTTGGCAGCACTCAAAGAGAACTCTTACGGCTAGACCCATGCAGTCTAGCAGCGTTCATTAAGAACTCCTAATGCTAGATTGAAGAATAGTATAGTTTATTAAAGCAACAGATGCCCAACTTCTTTAGCTTACAGGTGATAGAGACTGTCTGCAAAGCACGTGCAGGAATGGCTGGCTACAAATGTGTTAAGTTATAAAACAACTCTATAGAGTTTTATAAGTTTCCAGAGGGTTCAAATCTTACCCGCAAGTGTCTTGTGGGAAAGGAGGCTCAACTCATCGACTGATCCCAGAAGTCAGAGATGGTCTGTGATGCTATATTTCCTGACAGTGATGGTATCTTCCCTGACATCAACCTCTCTTAAACCATTTTTTTACCTTTCAGCTGGAGCTTGAATGATTCTAGTCATACATACCTTCGTTATAATTGGTGTAAATTTCTCTCAATTCACTTTTAAAGGTATAGACTAGGAAAAATTCAGAGCACAAGATCAGTGAGGGGTGTTCACACCTTAAAGGTGGGTAGCTTTTGAGATGGAGGTGTGTTTTGGTATCGTAATGAGATTATAATGAACATAGTCCACCCAGAGAACAGGATTTTTTTTCAAAAAATGGTGGACCATTGGCTCCAGGTAGTAAATATGCTGCTTATCAGTTTCATAGTATCTTCAAGTTCCATCCATGTACACACAGCCTAGACATGGTATTTTCATTATGCTCCGCTCCTTGTGTAGTTTCTCTTAGAGTCAGCACATCAAGCTCCCCTGATGTTTTCAATATCTAAGGTTGCCTAGGGAACCCCTGTGGAAGAGATTCCTTGCACATCAGTTGCACTCTTCCCTGGAAGCTTTCTTGATGTGGTACCTTTTCTTAACGTGTAAAAAATGCTGTTCCTTTAATACAGGTTTTAATTTTCTAGTCACCTCCAGCAATTATTCCATATACAGGAATGAGATATATGACGAGGATCAAGGTCATCTTTGAAAACTGGACTTCTAATCCCCTTTTTAAGTACCTCTGGAAACATGGCTCAGACAGCTTAATAGAACTGTCTAATTTTTCCTTATATCAGTCGCGTGGCTCTTGAAATGTAAGCAAACGACATCATTTATGCAATTTTGTCCATGATCCTGTTATTTAGAGTGCGTTTTCTAAGTATTTATATGTTAATAATGGGTAGAAATTTTTTTAATTTTCTCTGTTTTCTAGAGTTTTGTACATTGCCTTTGTCACAACACCTGATGAAAGTCAGTCCTGCTTCATGTGACATTAACAGCTATCAAATAATTTCATATACAGAACAAACACTGCATTACAGTCCTCTTCATCCCTAGAATAATTTAATGCCTAATCCATAGCAGCTGCATTCTACAAACTATTACTTAAAGTGCTAGTTTGTCCTATCTACTACTTCTGGTAGTATCTATCCCTTACTACTGACTGTAGAATTCTATTTGTATGTTAGTTTATACTTTGATGTGAACAGAAAGATTATTAGTAATTACTCCTGATATATTTAATCTAGACTGTCCTTTTTTGGTCTTACTTGTTTCTTTTCTTTTTAAATGTGATCCTTCTTTTCAAGATTCATTTGGTAGAAGTCGAACATTTTCCATCTTTTCCTTTCTTCTTCTGAGTGATTAGTAAAATCTAAGTCTTTATGTCTTTATTTTCTTTCAAACACAACATGAAACTAAATATAATTACCTGATAACTTACAAAAATTTGTCTAAAAGTTTCCAGATTGTTCAGCCACAGAGATACAGGATGATAAATAGCAAAACACATTCATACAAATTTTAAATATACCAGCTGTACCTGATAATACCTCTAAAAATTAGACAACCTTATAATAAATTTACTTTTGATGGCTTTGATTAATACAAACATTTACTCATAAGTTTGCAAATAAAAATATTTCTTGAATAAACATGTATAATGTCAGCTCTTGAAGACTACTTATAGAAAAAATTTCCACTGAAGTCTGTTGCTGCATGTCCTGGTTTGAGGTAAGCAGAATTGATTCTTTTTACTTTTACTTCTCAGCTCAGTCTGTTCTGAAAGGATTCTCTTTCTGACGTTAGCATTATATTTTTGCAGTGTCTGCTACTAGAAGTGATAACACTTGATGTTTACAGTTACTGCCTGGGATGCAGAAAGGCTCTTGCTGATACTTATTCCTGTAGTGACCAAGGCCACTGCTGGCTCTTGTGTGCCACGCTGGGGGTGCTGATTCAACAATGTAGTAAAAGGTTGCACCTCCAGTGAGTAACAAGAGTATTTCATTCCATACATGTCATATGCAGAATAAAACTGAAGCATCACGAGAGTTTAGGTGTCTTTTTCTTCTTCAATGACTGGCATCCAGGGAGGACTCTGTCAGACCTTCTGCCTTTGTTCCTGATCCTGAGTTCCTGAATCCAGCTCCTGGATCCAGCTCTCCACTGTAGCTGAGCCTGGGACTTCCCCGGCACCACCCGCTCTGCAGCATCAGTAGTGATTGCTATCAGGAGTAGGAGTTGGGCTCGATATTGAATCTGTACATATTTGTATAAAGCGCACTATTTTTATTATTTCCTTATTATTTCTAATATTTTTTATTAAATCTGTTTTAGTTTTCTAATTTGTAAGTCTTTCTGCCTTATTCTGTTTCTCTATGTGTTTTGGGGAGGGAGAAGGTGTTAAAGAGCATCTGTCAGGATTCAGTGGCCAGCATAACTCTAACCCTTGCCATTGCACTAGAAATCTTAAGGTCATACAGTCTTTGGCATCAAAAGACTTTGTTTAAATGTAAATAGATGTCAGCACATATTTCTGAGTTTGCTCCTTTGGGAGTTACATGATTACTCTTAAATGAATTAAATGTGGATTTGTTCCTTAGAAAGCATAGTGCAAGATACAAGACCAGGTCTTTGTGAAGGTTTCATTTAATAGTCGAGGCATTTAGTTAAATTCTTCCATATTATGCCTTATTTTCTAATCACTTTTCAGTATCTGGGTTTCTTGTAGGATTGAGACTGCAAACCAATAAATACTGGCAGTTTTCATATAACAAAATAACTTCCTGAAGCAACGTGAGGGAGAATTTTAAAGTTTCATCAACTTGTGCTTCGTAGAAAACAAGCTACTAAGCAATAACAAACTAATTGTTCCATCTGAGCAGAAAACTGCAAGAAAGACATTGTGACAGACTTACAGTTTAATTCCCAAATTCAGCCACTTGTTTCTTCAGTTTCTTTTAATCAGGCCAGTAGGGAATCTACTGAGTCACAACGTGCAAAACACTGAAGTATTGGAATATGATCTATTTTCCTCCTAAACTTGCTGGCCTTCAAACAATATAAAGAATAAGATGCCTTTATTTCTGGCCATTCTTCATTTAGGATGGAGGAGAGAAAATCTACTACCTTATCACATTGACTACTGGTATTTTGGAACAATGATATTACTAGGTGCTGTGTTTAGAAGACAATCGAGAGACAGAAAAATAAACATCTGTGCAGGCAATAATCCAGGGAACATTAGTTAATTTTCTTTTCTGAGTCTCCATGTGAGCAGCTTTCCCATCTCCATTGACTCTCGCAATCCAAAAACTGTCTTCCTTTATTAAGAGACCTTATATGCCTGACTGTGTTTATTCTGTCCCATTACCACCATTGCCCAAGGAATAAACAGATACAAGTTACTCTCCATTTCACTTTCGGTGAGCAGAGTTGAAGAAAGTGCAGAATTCATTGGAAGAATACACTCAAACACAGTCATGCTTGAAATGACAAAGGGTCAAAACCTGGAATGAAGGTTCCTCAGAGAGCTGGACTCCTTAACCAGGCAGGCAGATCTCACAGCTGTGCCTGACCTTGGGCTAGGCAGTGTCACCCAAGCAGTGTCTCTAAACCCCTCTGCTCCAAGCTGACTCCCCCAATGACAGTCAGGTCTCTTGGTCCTTCTTGGTCACACTTCATCAACCTACCTAGCAGCTTCAGCGCTCTTCAGACATATGAAATGACTTAATTTTTGAAGAGCTGAAGCACTGAGAACCCTTAATGAAAACTCAGAACAGAGAGAAAGACTTGTCCATGAGCCCAAGTCAGCTGCTGCTGGAATGAGAGAGAATTTCCCTGTTGATTAAGAGAGACGAGTACTTTCTGCCTGGCTGTTAAAGTTTGAACACCACGTCTAATTCCAACAATAGAGAGGAATTCTACTGTATATATGATGATTAAATTCAGGAAAACCTCATAATTAAAAAAGAAGATCTGTCTAATTAGATGCAGAATGTTAAAGGAAACATTTTACTCATTCCTGTGAGCAAGTGAGGGGAAGAACATTTCAAACAAATCCTGTGACTCTAAACCATTTTCCTACCAGGACGAAACAAAAATGTTTTTTTCAGTTTCTTCCAGACTTAGTGATAACATATGCCAGCTCCCAAGAGAGATTTCAGTCCACTTTTAATATATTCACTAAAATATTTTTCTGCCTCCTGAAACATTTTTCATCTCTATAATAAGGAAACCCCTGATAGATAATGTAACTATGAGTTACGCCTTTTAATATGGTTTCCTTTGTATTCACTTAGAATTAACCTGGTAACATCCATGTTCAATAGCTAGGCAACCACTCCCAAGGGATGAACATCTCTTGAAACCTGTATAAGATGATTGAAAACTGAAAAGACATAATATAATGTTTCCATTAGAAAAGTCTGAGCATCATGGATGCTGTACTGTATTCTGAAGTGGTGTAATCCCTTTTCAGTATATATCACTATACCCATTAATTTCTTCCTTATGTACCACTTAAACTTCATTTGCAAAATGTAATGCTCATGCATTCTTCAAAGAAGTTTTAAACTCAGAAATAGATTGGATAGAATGTAGCTAATGAAAACTTTTAAGCAACAGAACATTCTTAATGCATATAGATGCTAAGGCTATAATAACAGAAGAATGATTTTCTTAAATCTGTGGTTGTTAGAAAGATTTTGAACTTTCTGTTCTTCTTATTGCATGATTATCCAGTGCAGTATGTCTTATACCTATCTCTGTCATTTTAAGAGTACAGAAATTAATTGTCATATGATTAAGAAACTATAGTGGTGTCTATTTCCAAACAATGTTCTTAAAGTTCTTATTACATCTTTTTCTGAGTAATTCTCAGTACTTTATCTATTTTCTATATTACTCTTCATTTTGAACATTAGTGAAATTCTGTGTTGTTTTACATTTTGGATTATTTTGTCTAGTTCCATTATACAGCAGTTTAAAAGAAATATAAAACAAAACACATGTCAGGTAGGAGGTTTTTTTGGCCAAAATCCTTATGGTTATACAGAGTCAATGTTTTTTGCAGGCACAACTGTGAACTCTATTTACATATGCTTTATCTGTAATTATCTATGTAGATTGGATATACTGTTCTTGCATATAAATAAGTATTTAAATCTACAGTTACCTGATTGGCATGTACAATCAGGGTTACTGATTTTGCAGAGTATGTATGCAACTGCATATCTAATATATCTAAAATGCAGGTCTATAAAATCCAGATAATACTTAATAATCTTTTGACATTAAAGCAATCTGCCCCTTTGCTCAATTAACAAGCTGCCTATAAATAGATAGAATATCTGAGCTGCATCTTCTGCACAGTCTTGCAAGAATAGGCTAAAAATTCTGCCCTTTAGATCCACAAATGAAAGGGAGAAATGAGGACTATTGTAAGATCAACAGCAAAACACAAACCAGTTTACCTGACAAGTAATTTGCTTAGCCACTCTTTCAACCTTTACTGGTGAAATTTTTGGTGGCAAAATCCAGACAAAAATTATTACATTTGTTTTTGTCCTTCTCATCTTAATTCAGAGTGAAGGAAATTTTAAATAAAAGTGTTACAAACCTACAAACTATTCTTACTATGGCTTGCATTGATTTAACAGAAGACAAAAAAAAAGAGTGTGAGATTTTAATTTCTTGTATTTTACAAATAAGTAGGACTTTGTAGATTCTTCATTCATAAAGACATATCAAAATTTCGTAACTTCTATCCTTCATGGTGTAGTTCATAGAAAATAGCATTTGCTGTTTTCAGTAATGAGTTACAGAAGAGTAGCAGAGAGAGAAGTAGTGAGAGAAGAGTTTCAGAAGAGTTTAGTCAAGACATCTCAGGGTAATAAGTATTTTATTTAAAATAAGAAAAATTAAAAATTTATATTTGTATGTTCTTGAGAAAGGAGAAGTAACTGTAGTCTGATGGTACTTCTCCACAAAAGCATATCCTGTGTAGATACTGTGCTCTTTGGACAGTATGTGCTAGTGGCTTGTCAGATAACTTGGGGCAAGTCAAAAGGAAAGTGAAAATGTGACTTTAACTCACTGTTGAATTACCTTCTTTTTGAACAGGACACTTTTCTGCTGTGTTTAAATAACCTGAGATCTCTTCCTTCAAATGCTAGGCTGCAGAGGCCACTAAAGAGCATAGGAACAGCATAGGATAACTGCAAGTATAATTTTCTATTTTCTTCATCTGGAATACTGAGAAAGTGAGTTAGATGAGAGCCATGTGTCATCTTTGTGCTGCTACATGAAAAAAAAAAAAAAATTGGGACAATTAAGCATACATAAATCTGAAAAAAGTATGAAATACCTAGTATATTTTTAATATTGTGCAGATACTTCTAAGTTTTCCCATATATCCTCTCCTTCCATTTAAAAAAAAAATATATCTGCACATATTGACCTGATGAAACTTTGTTTATTGGACCTTTCATTGATCTTTCATGCATCAGGGAAACGTAGCTGTCCCTACAGCATATGCTCTCTGGTCATGTCTAGACCTTCTCTACATGACCAGAACTATCATGCAATTTACTGTATTACAGAAGCAAAAGAGGAAGGCTAGCGCATATGAGAATTGAATTTTTACATATGGGAATAACAGCATGATGCACATATTTCTGTGAAGGTGTCATGATTTAATTCCAGATGGCAACTAAGCAGCATACAGTAACTCATTCATTCCCACTGGTGGGATGGGGGAGAGATGCTGACAAAGAAGAAAGGGTCAAAGATCATCCACTGATAAATGCTGACAAAAGAAAAGTGAGTAATCTAATTAGATTTTTGAGAGGTATCAAAGATCACTGGGTAACAAAAATTTACTATAATCTGCAGAGAAAGAAACATCTTAATCATAAACTAACCTCTATATCTGTGTGTGTGTGATTTGACTTAGAAAACTTTGTTGCATCTTTAGCTAAATCACTGTGTTGATTATTGACTTCTTAAGTATTGCTAGAAAATGATACAATCTCATTTTATGATTTATCATAACAGTGTTAATAAATCTTAAATTACTGCCACCTTGAAGTTATATAGTACCTATAACAGTATGTTGAATCAACACCAGTGAAATCCCTGTACCTAATTCCTTAAACATAAACCATTGACCAACTCTTGGACTAAATTTGGATCTACCCACACCTAGTTTAGAAGGCATATAGGTCCAGTCTGAACCTCTTGACGCAAACTATTGACCAAGTCTGAGACTAAGCTTGTATCTAACTGCACATAAATTCCTCTACAAGAAGTTTAGAAAGCAAGGGGGTCCATTCTGAACCTCATGACTCAAAAGGAAGGACTCCTGTACCCTTTCTATCCTCAATTTCTGAGTAAGTCATTTTAGTCTGATTGTAATTCCATTTTCCTTGGTATGTTTCTTCCATGTAGCAAACAACAGAGTGAATCTCGACATGGCACTCTGTTAAAATACACTTTTACAAATTCATATTAGAAACCACTTTTGTTTCTTTAAGCAACCTAAGTCATTTCCGCAACAATATGTTATATGGTCACTCAGGACAGGAGTGCTGCTGTGTTGCATGGATTTGGGCACCAAAGTCAAGTCAGGTCAGGTCATTTGTATTGCTACTTGGAGGCTTGTCCTCCATTAATTCAGGTGGTTTCTGCTATGGTAATTCTTGTAACATACAACTCAAATCCCAGATTACAATTTAAAGGTATTTCCATTACAGTCTCCACCCTTAGTAGCTTTGGACTTCACCACAGGACTTAGGATTGCAATGAACTTCTCCCCTTTCCCTGCTCTAGCTTGGACTTATCCACATACTACAGTCCCTTAGGAGTATACCTTCTCCAGGTGGAACCCTATCTATGAGCCACAGTATCACCAAGGGTACTGCTGTTGTGGCACAGACTTAGACACAGCCACAGTTGCTTTGAGGTGCACCTGTTCCAGTTTGGCCCAGACAATGGGCCACAATGCCTTCAGAGATATATCTGTCCTAGTGAGACCTTACCTACACCCACAGAGCCTTCAGAAGTAAATCTCTCTGACATGGCCTTGCCCATTGCTGCAGTCTCTCCAGGGATCTACCTGCTCTGTTGTGAGTTTACCCATGGCCACATGCTTCGAGGTGCTCCAGCATGACCTTATGCTACAGATGTTTTGAGGTGTACCTACTGCAACATGGACTTATCCACAACCACATCTTGAGTATGAACTTATCCTTGGGCCACAATTCCTTCAGAGGTTTACCTGTGGCACAGACATAACCACAGCAACATATGCTTTGAGATATAGCATTTCTGTTGTGTACTCATCGATGTTTGTGTTTGAGCCTTGAGAAGGGTGAGGCGACACACCCAGCAAAGCTGTGAAAGAAGGAGCAGCAGGGAATGCAGCCATTCAGAGGCCTAAGATATGCAAGATAAGGGAGAATCGCCCATCGCCAGCCCTGAAGGAATGAACAAAGGCACTGACAGGAAGGGATATCTGATAAGACCATCCGGGAATAAGATGCCCTACAGGGTACTGGGAACAGACAAAGAGTTGATTATAAAGGAGACCCCCGCCCATGACCACCGGAGCTGAACGCCTTTTCGGGATAGTTTATGAATATGTATAGTCATCTGAAAATATGTAACCCTTAATGTATTTAACTCGGGTAACTGCGTTTGTCGGGTGTGCATGTCTTTGAGGAGATATCCCACGTGCACCAGCGCGCTTATTAAAACATACCTACTTTATAACTTCTCGAGTCTTTTCCGTACGTCATGCCAACACAAGAGTATCATTATTTTTGTTATCAAAATGTTCCCAGGCACAGTAGAGTAGAATTATCAGCAATACAGCACCACAGCAAGCAGAGAAAGCAAAAAGCAACCACTAGCAAGCACTAGACCCTAATTTACAGCAAGACAAACAAGCCTCATAGCAAGTACAGAAACCTGACCATTGATAGCTGAACAGTGATAACAGCTATAAATTTAATCTAGAACTTTCCATTCAAATCTGTTATCTCAAACCCTTTAAGCCCCAGATTGGGCATCAAAAAGGACTGTCACGGTTTTACTCCAGCTGGCAACTAAGACCCACACAGCCACATGCTCACTCCTCCCTGATGGGATGGGGTTGAAAATCGAAGAATAACAGTGAGAAAACTCATGAGTTGAGATCAAGGTGGTTTAATAGGTAAGGCAAAAACTGCACATGCAAGCAAAGTAAAACAAGGAATTAATTTGACACTTCTCATGGGCAGGCAGGTGTTCAGTCATTTCCAGGAAAGGTCTCCATCACAGGTAATGGTGACTTGGGAAGACAAATGCCATCACTCTGAACATCTCCACTCTTTCTTCTTCCCCCAGCTGTATATGCTGAGCATGACATCACATCGTATGGATTATTCCTTTGGTCATTTGGTGTCACGTCCCACTCAGGAGAGAGGGACAAGTGACTTTCAGATTTGTAATACACCAATGGCGTGGACAACGGTGAGACAAGACTCAAGGCCCAAACACAAACATTTATTAATTTATCACAACGTATAGATCGGACTCACGACAATTGATTCTAATTCAAAAGCACGATAGGACAGACAATATAATAAAAAATCAAGGAAAAAGGCTAAATAAGCAATGCACTACAACAACTTAATAACAAGGAATAATAAAGGACATCTAAACACAATGTTAAGTCCGACAATATTACACTTAACCATCACAAGAAAGAAATTTAGGCATAAAACCCGAATAAACAGTATGAGAGAGAGAGAGAGAGATCACCGGTCTGGGTCCCTGCGTAGGTCCAGCCAAAGCAGAGTTCAGGATGCATCCATGGTTGTCTTCTTTCTTCTTTTCTTCTCCTTCTCCTTCTCCTTCTCCTTCTCCTTCTCCTTCTCCTTCTCCTTCTCCTTCTCCTTCTCCTTCTCCTTCTCCTTCTCCTTCTCCTTCTCCTTCTCCTTCTCCTTCTCCTTCTCCTTCTCCTTCTCCTTCTCCTTCTCCTTCTCCTTCTCCTTCTCCTTCTCCTTCTCCTTCTCCTTCTCCTTCTCCTTCTCCTTCTCCTTCTCCTTCTCCTTCTCCTTCTCCTTCTCCTTCTCCTTCTCCTTCTCCTTCTCCTTCTCCTTCTCCTTCTCCTTCTCCTTCTCCTTCTCCTTCTCCTTCTCCTTCTCCTTCTCCTTCTCCTTCTCCTTCTCCTTCTCCTTCTCCTTCTCCTTCTCCTTCTCCTTCTCCTTGTAAGGTAGGGGATCCAGGTCCTCCATTGTTTCCAGTAATTCTCATTAAAATGGACGAATGCCCCATAATTAACACATGCAAATGCCCCATCTCTTTGGGAGATATGCTAGAAATAAGGACATCCTGCCTCCACAAGATTTCCTAATCTCTTTGCATATTCGGTGCCAGGGCTGTTTGAGGCATTTACATCATTATCAGATCGTCTCTCTGCAACATTCCATCAGTTTTCTGACCATGCTGGGGGTTTGTAAAAAATTATATGAAAAGTTTAAGGAAAAATCAATGAATCAGTGCGTTACATTTGGTGTCGGCTATATTGGCTGTGTTCCCTCTCCACTTCTTGTGCACCCCCAGCCTACTCACTGGTGGAGTATTTTGAGAAGCAGACAAGGTTTTGACACTATGTAAGCATTTCTCAGCAGTGACAAAAACATCTCCGTGTTATCAACGTTTCCAGTACAAATCCAAAATGCGATCCCCCAGTAACCACTGTGAAGAAAATTAACTCAGCCAAAATCAGCACTGAAGTTTTGATATCACTGTACCATTTAGTGTTTTCTTATGTATATCAGGCTTTGTTGGGAGTGAAAGCGTAATTGTTCATTGTTCATTAGGCCAGTGAGTCTGAATGTTTATTGGCTGATTTATACAATGACTTCTATAATATTTCATTTTTTTTTACTCTACAGAATTTACTAACTTTGTGAAGACTCATTCAGATTCTTTATCAATTTCAGAACACTCTATAAATAGATGATTAAAATACAATTGTAAGATGTGAAAGAGAAGAACATAAAGACAGTTCTACTCTAAGTTCAACTCAGTACTGCACTTTTGGATAAAACAAGAAATTCCTGCCACCATCCCAAGAACAGTCTATTTCAACTTAATATCTGCGAGGAAAAATGCAAAAGTCAAGCAGAAAATTATTCCCTGTCCCATGTTTATCTTTTCTATCAGGTGGATATAATTTTTTCCCATCATAGACATCTTCCTCAAAATGCTGTTTGCTAGGTGTCGCATCCCACCCAGGAGAAGGGGACAGGTGACTTTTAAATTCATAATACCCCAGTAGAGTGGACAATGGTGAGACAAGTCTCGAGGTCCATTCACAAACATTTATTATTAAATTTCTCACTACATATAGATAGGGCTCACAGCAATCTGTCATAGTTACAAGGCACGTTAGGACCGACAATAAACTATGACTTAACGATAACTAGGAAAAGACTAGGTATGCAATAAACTACAGCAAGCTGCATGTTACTTAATGATAACAAGGAAAAAGAACATAACAACTTCTAATATGCAATATTATACTTCTGATTACAAGACAGAAACTAAGTATAAAAAAAAGCAAGCAGTATGATAGGCCTACTTAGTGAGAAAGGAGAAAGGGAAAGAAATGTAGGGGGGGGAAGGGGAGGAGAGAGAGAGGGGGAAGGAGGGAGAGAGAGAGAGAGACAGAGATCACTGGTCCGGGCTCCTGCATGGGCCACCAATGAGAGTTCAAGGGTGCTGTTATCTTTTCTTCTTCTCCTGCACTTTTTTTCTTATGGTCTTCATCTCAGCCTACATGCTTCTTCAGTCTGCTTTCTTCTGTCTTGCTTCTAGTAACTTCTCTTCAACTGTCCCACATTTATATACAATTTTCTGGAGTATGACAGGTAGGGGATCAAGGCACTTCATTCTTTTCAATAATCCTCATTAGCATACACAATTGCCCTCTCTCCTTGGAAGATATGCTATGAGACAAGGCCATCCTGACTCTGCAGAATTAACCTATCTCATGCACATATTCAGCATCAGGGCTGTTTGAGGCATCTATAGCCTATTCAGATCGACCCTCTACAACATTCCATCAGTTTGCCACATAGGACCAGAAACTGGTCTTGTTTTTTGACCATGCTGGGGGGTTGTAAAAATGACAAGAAATGTTTAAGGCAAAATTCATGCGTCTGTTTGCTACACTAGGGATCTTCTTTCATATTATGTCTGGTTCCCTTATGTCTAAAGGTTCAAAGTACCCAGATAGGGTATAAATTAAGCTAGATGTTAAAATGTCAGGAAAACAGATACTTCATTATTTTAACTGCCTTTCATGAATTATTATTCCAACAGTGGGAGAATATCCAACTCTGCTCTTCACTCATGCAGAGACAAGTCTTGCATTTGTTTAGAATTAATATATCTGTAACCAGATGACCCATCTTACATTAATATTTACTTGAAAAAGCAGATATATTAGACAAAGCACTGAGTAGATAAAAAGAAAAAATGCTAGTGGTGAAAGAAGCTGAATACTACTAATCACAAGTCAAGCATCCTGGCAATGGGCAGAAGGAAGGGGTGATATTTCTGCCTCTGATTTTGGAGTCAGTCATGGATCATCATTATATGCTGATCTTTCACTTGTCTCTTACATGTTAAATAAAGACCTGAAAGGGAAATTTATTTGTACACGAATAACAATTCATTTATTTTACAGAGTATTTCACTTTGTTGTCAGCTAATTAAATTCTGTCACTGAACCAAATATGATTGATTGTTACCTACAGCTGTTCCCTGTAAATCTGTCTACAAATAGCTGCTCCAGGATAGTAAGCATTCTGACACTCTCTAAAACAGTCAGCAACAGAAACAGACAACCGTTGAAAATTTAATCTTAACAAGGCATCCACTGAACTCATGGGGATAACATTTTTAATTAGAAAGAGAATGTCAGACTCTGAGTAGCTTGCTTAGCAAAGTTCACTAAGTAACATCTGATTAAAAGACATAAGGTGGATAGCTTTATTTTCCCTCTAGGAAAGCCAATAACTTTAGAAATTATTATTTCCTTCACAAGATACATTTAGGTGTCAAAATGACAGGCTTGTCAGACCATGTAGGCATGTGGCAGATTATATTTTATTTTTTTTTTGTCTCCGACTGATGTGTCAAGAAAGAGAACCCACTGTCACCCAGTGCATTTGATTATGAATTCTATTAGGATTAATTCACAGAGCTGAGATACTGATGAGCACCAGCCACGTGTACAATGGTGCGTTGGGATAGAATATGCTCTTAGAAAGGTCACAATGATACAAAACTGGAAGGAGTGATTCTCTAGTGGTAGTACTGCCACTCAGAGAGACCATGACAGGCTGTGGAAATGGACATAGTAGAACCCCATAAACTTCAGCAAGGACTACCATAGAGTCCTGTAGTGGGATATGAACACTTTCCTGCAACACTATAGGCTGGAACTAACCACCTGGGGAACAGCTTTGCAGAAAAGGTCCTAGGGGTCCCAGCAGATAGTAAGATGCGCATAAGCCAGCAATATGCCCCTGTAGCAAAGAAGGCAAACAGCCTCTGGCATGGCACTGGGTCGAGTGAGGTGATGTTTCCTTCAACACCACTGAGTTATCTCTGGGTACTGTGTCCAATGCTGAGCCCCCACTATCAGAAAGATATGATCATAATTCACTGAGTATAGAGAATGCCCACAAAAACGATAGAGGGACTGAAGCATTTTTCATTTGAGAGACTAAGAGAGTTGGGACTGCTTAGCCAAGAGAACAGAAGGCTCAGGGGGATCTTACCCATGTTTAGAAATACCTCACAGAGGTGGAGGTTAAAGAAGATGGAGCCAGGCTTCTTTCAGTGGTGCTCACTGAAAGGGGGACAAGGGTCAATGGGACAAAACTGAAATAAAAGAAATGGTACTAAAACAACTGTAAAAAGATGTTATTGCAAAGGCGGTAGACAACTAGAGGAGGTTCCGCAGAGCGGCAGACTATGCGAAGCAAAATCTAAGCATGAGGAAGCAATACGTATTTCAGTAAAGGACTGAAGATTGACAGAAGTTCAGGAATCTGATACTGCAATAAATGGAAATGCTGGACGCATGCATCTTGTATGGGATCCCAAAACAGAAAGCTGATGGTATTATTCTATGTCCTACTTTGACAATATAAAAGGAAGTCCAGCATTTACAAGGACTACTGTTATGGTTCTGAGTTCAAAATAAAGCATCTTCTGAAATTATATTACGTAGACTTGTTAGTTACCAGGTATTAGGAAGCAGACAACTGATTAAACAGAGATGATTAATTTGGAAATTTAAAATCTGGATCCAATGTATTTTCTTTAAGTACTTGTTAGTTATGTAATTTCTCTTTTCTAAGTGAAGATATTGCATTCTAGGTTTGAAATAAATAAATTTTTACAGGGTGCCCTGGAAAATGATAGATCATAAGAACAAAATATATATAATTAAAATGTGTACAAAAATGAGATGATCTCAGAAATCCATAATAAAACTTACAGACAAATGTAGTACTGTAGAAATGTAGGAAAAAAACAACATTAAAAAATAGAAGTTTCTAAGTAGGTTTAAAAAGAATGTTTAGTTGAAATCTTTTTGTATATTGAAGAACAATCCTATTTAGCTATATTAAGGATTATTTCTAGATTTCTTTCTATTATATTTGAAGATTATTTCAGTACAACAATTCTATCTATTGATAGATAGTACCAAAGAAACTTTACTTCATCCCTTTTTCTTCCTACTTATTGATTTTTAAAGAAATTTTATTGATGCAATATTTATAAAATTTGAGAAGATTTTTAACAAAAATTCAGAGAAGTGAAATCCTCAGATACTGAAGTTAATTTCTTCAGTTAGGAGAATTTTGGTCCTATTTGTACTCTATTTCTACCAAAGACTTAATAATATGTGTTTTTCTATATATCCTTGAGGAAAATAATCCCTTTTCCCCATATAGAAAACAACGATCTAAAAATTAGATAAGGAGTGATTTTACTAGACTGTGCATTCCAGGACAGGAATAAATTTGGAGAGATAATAACCATGCTGTTGGCACTTCATCCATTACAACTTTTACTGAAATAGGGCTTAAATAAAGCCCATTTATTCAACTGAATTAATGAACTTGTAATATCTGAGGATCTTAGATATACTAGATAAGGATCTGGCAGATACATGGTTTATGGCAGTATACTTCAGAGAAGATGAGCAACTCGTAGATTTGTCTCCAGTAACTAGTGTTTATTGTTTGGCCCAAACAAAAAATGTACATGCAGATATCTCTAGCTAATATCTTCATATTTTCTGATCTTCCCTAGTACCCCTTTCAATAAGGATAGGACTTGTTTAAGTGGGTTCCTGATGAACCACTTGAGTTTTGGAAGATAAAGAAGTTGATGATGCCATTCACAGGTCCTGTGTTACACCATAACATGGTTGAGTCTCCTCTGCAGATTCTGGAAAACCTCTTACTGCTATGACAGACTCTGAAACTGCTGAACTTTTAGTGGGGTGGGAACAGAAAATTGATAAAATCTATAAAAACTGCGTTTTTGTTTTTGGAAAATAACTATTAGATAAAGCTCCTAACCCTTGATGCCAATGACCTACACAATTTGGACTCATTTAATTGTTCACAATACCTCTTGGAGTTAGTTGATTAGTAACATCTTTAATATGGAAAGGTGGAGATTTCAAAAACTTCCTTCTTACTGTAAATACAGAACAATGTGATCCCTGTTCCATTTATTCTAATAAATATAATTTCTAAGCTTCCATATTATGAATAATACATGAACATTGGCTCTAAGTACCAGAATAAAACAATAATAGTAATGATCAATGTCTAACTGAATAAGAAATGGAAGTCAAACACAGACCACAAGTTTCTCTCAAAAAGAAGATTTCAATTTTTCACTGGGT
This sequence comes from Apaloderma vittatum, assembly GCF_000703405.1. Lineage (NCBI taxonomy): Eukaryota > Metazoa > Chordata > Aves > Trogoniformes > Trogonidae > Apaloderma > Apaloderma vittatum. The sequence continues at coordinate 21,690 of NW_009718497.1, forward strand.
AGCTCTTTTTATTCTTGGTTATTTTGCTTTTGTATTAGTTGAATGACTCTCAGTTGTATGCAATAGCATTTACCAAAACTAATGAATTAACTCTATGTAAGAAAAATATCAAAACTCCTATTGACTTAGAACCTTGATATATTCTTATCTATCCAGTACTTTTACTTATCCAGAGACAATTCAGGACAGAAGCTTACTCACATTAAATTGTATGTTGCTCTCCAGCCAACTTCATTGTTTAGCAGAGGGATCTCCAGAAGTAAATTATCACTTCATAAATAATGGAAAGGAGAACTGGGTCATCTGCTAAGTTGAATACTTCTTTTACTGCAAATTATTTTGCTTCTGTCAAGGTAATTGACATTTATGATTTAACAAAAAATTGTCTGCTCTCACTGAAACAGTCAAATTCTCTGATGCAGACTTGTGTGTGCAGTCTGTCTTCACGTGTGCAAGGACAAGGCCACCTCTCTATTTTACAGTCCTATGAAATGTGGAGTAAAGGTAAATTTAAGTTAACTTGCTGTGAAGTCTTCTCTGCAAAGCTTTAAAACTACAGGCTACATTAAAAAAAAAAAAGAAAAAAGAACAAATTAGATTTTTTTATTTGAAAAATAATCTCAGCAAAAGTCAACCGAATCTCATATTTTTATTTAAACAGTGAATACTGAACAACGGAACATTGTAGTTCAATTAAACTGTTAAGCCAGACTCTGGCTTTGATTTCTTGATACCTCTTGTGGCTTGTCTTTTCCAGTTGTTTTGATCTGTGTTATTCAAAATGGCTTTCATGAGTCAGGAAATGTGATGCAGGTATAGATTCCAGGTACGGTGAGTATGCCTACAGATCTATGAGCATGGTCACACTAAGAAAGAGACTGACTAGAAGTCTTTCTTAGTTTCAATAATGTGGATTGGAAGTACTTTCAGGGTGTGACAGTGTAAAAAGTTAACAAACTAAAAAAAGACACAGATTGTAGGAACGCAGGTAAATAAGTTCCAGACTGCGTGGTTCCTAAGAACACACAACCCTACATGCTCCATACTTGACTCTGTTCAGTTCACAATCACGTATAAGTAGTAATTTTTAAACAAGAAGCAGTAAGAAGCAGACTCTAGTCTGTTAAGTAGATCAGCAGGACACCAGCAGTTTCAAAGCTGCTTAACTGCATGGGAAATTGAAACTGGAGTACTCCTTCCTACAATGGATACTTAGCATCACTTAGTTCACTTATTTGCTCTCACAGTTATATTTTTAACTTATCTTTTGTGTTTTTCTGGACCTGGCATTGTTAGGTTAATGGTTGGACTAGGAGATCTTAAAGGTCTTTTCCAGCATAAATTCCACTCAGCCGATCTCATCTTCAGATAAAAACTACCTATTTTTCAACTCTTAGAAATATTGTTTCGATCTCTGAAGATTCTGGCAGTAAATCTTTTGATCTGTTTTGTTCTATCTACCGCTCAACTTAACTAAAAGTATAAATTATGAATTTAGACTTTCAGAAATATCCTTCCACTGATTGTAACAAATAATCTCACAAAATAAATATTTCCTGTGTACATTTTTACTCTATTTCAAAGTACCTGGATTTTTGCTCTCTGCAGTGAAAATACTGCCTTGTTCTTCCTTCATTAGTTAAAAAAAATCAGACACTTAGAAGTATGTTAATCTACAGTGAATTTTCTGTAATATTCTAAGTCTCTGTTACCTTGACAAATAATTTTCACATAATTTCTCACATATTTTCTGTCAAAGTTCAGTTCTACCATGGCTGGCAGTTTCAAAGTTAGAGTTTCTACCCCAAAGGAACAGTTTCAGTAATTCTTTCATTGTTACTTTAAGCTTTGGTAATTTCAAAGCTGAAGATGACTCATTTGTCTTTTCTGAATATTAGCAGAGTCTGAAAAGTATCTTAGGCTGAAAAACAACTTCTATAAAAAGTCATCTATACACATTGAATCTTTTATTCCTATTTTCATGATACTTGCACTATAGCCATCAGGATAAACCATGTAATGCTTGGTCTTATGTCTTTGGTTTACTCACTGCCCCTTTTTAGGTTACTAGGATATGTTAGTGGGTTGCACTATCTTAAAAGAATTGGAGAAAGACACAGGAGCAACACATTAGCACAAAATCCTGCTCTACCAAGCCCCTATTCTACTGTGAGTTCTCAGTTATAGTCATTCCTATGAAAGAAATCAACAGACCTATAACCTTGAATCCTGAAGGAGCTGAGCAACACCTCCAGTGAATGAAGAATACTCCCAGGAGTCAGAGGGGATTTTTCACCAGTAACTGGAAAATAATTGGGAAGAAATTGTTCTCCTGAGATCCCTTTACCCTTTCTAAATTCTTCTGAGTCATAAGTGCTTAATTCGACCATATAGCATTTTGTGGCTGATATTCTGTTTCTCATGTACCAACACTTTATTTGCTAGAGTTAACCTTCCTATTCATAACTGTAACATAAAAATAAAATCAGAGTAAGTGTAACAGGAAATAAAGTCCTGCTAACTAAGTATATTTTTTTCAGAAAGGATTACAGATATAGATGAAGTAGGGATAGTTTTTTAATGTGCATCTTGTTTGTGTCTATAGGATCTTTAATGTTTGATCTTTAATCTAGATACCATCAGGTATCAATAATAAATACTGCTACAGAATGGATATTTTACAGATAATCACTAGTTTTCTCCATAAAGGACTTTCAAATACAACAAAGTTAACTCTTACCAAAAATATCTTTTCTAGAAATGTTATAATAAACTGGGAAGATAGTAATAATATCTAAAAGCTCATCTTATGTTAGCTGAAGTACTTCCTTCTCTTTAATTTTCTGGGTTTAGTGCAGTCATTTTGCTGATATGAATTAAGCATTGCTTTTTATTGTATTTAACACAAAAACATAGTGATTTCTCAATTTTGCAGAAACAAAGGAAAACATTTTAACGAATGAACTCAAGACTGTCTGTGACAGCACTTACAGCACTTTTTATAGCTAGAAACTGCATATACTGTACATGAATTGTTTTATAAAGGGTGATAAAGGGAGGACAGAATTAAAAGCCAAGGAACTCTATTCTTCTGCTGCAGAGATAGGAAGTTAAACTGAAATACTGGTAATGAGAATGGAATAAGTACTGTAATTATAATACAGAAGATTATACATAGATGATACCACAGATAATTTAAATGATTTAACAGATGCGTCTGTGCACATTTTTCTTGTCACTGTTAAGTGAAGGTATTATCTGAGTTTGAATAGTCCAGTGTCTGTCTCTGAGTATTTATTAATGTCATTGAAAGGGAAAGACACACGTACTAATGAATGCCACTGAACACACTCCCTTTATTGCGGAAGCATTGAGCATACCACATGGCCATGCAGCAGTGTCTGGCCCTACAGCAGTGTCTGGCCCTACAAAGGTCTAGCCCAACCCAAGACGCTCTCTAGAGAGGTCTGCTTCTTACCAGGGGCACATATCAAGGATGTCACTGAAAGATTAGCAAACCTTTTACAGTCCACTGACTGTTACCCAGCACTGTTGTTTCACATGGGCACCAATGATACAGGCAGGAGCAGTCTGAGGAGTATAGAGAAGGTTTACAGAGCCCTGAGAATGTAGGTAAGGGGCTCTGGAGCACAGGTAGTTTTTCATCTATCCTCTCAGTCCAAAGGAAAGGGTTTGAAATGGACAGTCAAATCTGCAATTGGTTGCAGGACTGGTACCCAAACAAGGGGGTTGGCTACTCAAATCATGGGACTCATTTTGAGAAACCTGGTCTACTGGGGGCTGATGGAGTCCATCTGTCAGAGAAGGGGAAGAGCATCTTTGACCATAAGCTTGCCAAGCTAGTGAAGAGGGCTTTAATCTAAAATTATGGGGAGAGGGAAACCTCAATCCATCCCACTCCTACCAGTTTGATGCCAGTGCCAACAACAGGTGCTCGGAGCTTGGAAAGCAATCACAGGTCTGCTGGAAAGTACCTGAAGAGTAACAGAAAGTAATTCCAGCTCCTCCAGCCAGTAAGTCACCTTCATCAGGGGCCCAATTTAAATGCCTCTATACAAACATATGTAGCATGAGGAATAAACAAAATGAGTTAGAGACGTAATCAGACCTGCAGGACTATGATTTTATTGGCATCATGGAGACTTGGTAACATGATCTTTATAACTGGAGTGTTGGAGTGGAAGGATGCCAACAAGGAGAGGTGCTATGCTGGACCCTGTTCTCACCAGTAAGAGGGGGGCTGGTGAGGAATGTAAAACTCAGTGGCAGCCTTGGCTGCAGTGACCATGAAAATGGTGTAGTTCAAGACCTCTAGGGCAGCTAGGAGGGTGCACAGCAAGCTCAGTGCCCTAGATTTCAGGAGAGCAGACTTCAGCCTCTTCAGGGATCAGCTTGGTAGAGTAACATGGCATAAAATCATAAATGGAAGAGGGGAAGTAAAGACAGTTAGTCTGAGAGGAAAACAGAGAAATTGTCCAAGCAGCTAGCAATCAGGTTAGGAAAACCAAAGCCCTGATACAATTAAATCTGACCAGAGACATTAAGAAAGACAAGAAAAACTTCTACAGGTTCATTGATGATAAAATGAAGACTAGGGAAAACGTGAGCCCTCTCCAGAAGGAAACGGGACATCTGGTTACCTGGAGTATGGAAAAGGTTGAGGTATTCAATGACTTTTTGCCTCAGTCTTCACCATTGTGCCCAGCAAGATCATAGAGCAGATCCTCCTGGAAATTATGTTAAGGTGCAGGGAACATTTTTTTAATATTTAATATCACGTTTCGAAATAAAAACAAAAGAGTCCATTATTGAAATATGCAGTATAGACATTTTTCTCTTTTGCTTCATGAGAATTTTTACTTCATGGAAGAGTAGCTTTTCAATCTCATTTAGCAGCACTCTTAGCACAATGCAAAATCAAAATTTTCACTTGGAAAAAGAATATTTTGACATACTGACTCTGAGATATTACTAAAATGTTCTAAAATTGTTTTGTCCTTAGGTTGCAGAATTAAATTCATGTTCCCAACTGCATTACTGAAACTTAAAAAGTCTTAACTAACTTCTTTGAACTTTTTCATTTTGAGTGTCTACAAGTGCCTAGAGATTTCTGACTGTGCAATTCACGTGTGTTCCAGTTTTGTCATTAAACTGTCATGGGATAAAATACAGAAATTTGAGAGCAGAAACGTGAACCTTGGTTTCCTTAACCTCCTGACAACTATGTCCTACTTTCTAGCCAGCATGTTCCATTTTGTTCTCTCTGTAACATTTCCTTCATCCTTTCTCCAAATCTGACTTCAGTTTCTTTAAGGAACTTTTTATTTTCTTTACAATGGCAAAGTTGTCTTTGGAGAAATGGATAGTGATTCTTTCTATGAATCACACTAGCATACATCTAAAGGTGATAGCATCTTACAGGGGGAGAAAAGTATCAGTGCAATCTCCTTCAGCTGTTTTCCTGACATTGAAGTTTAAAATAATTCTTTATGAAAAAAGCATGTGCTATTATAGTAACATTTTAAGAATAGACGTTCTTTAAAAAAACTATCAGCTTCATTCAATAAGTATTCCAGAAGAAGGGACACACTCAAGGTGGATGGGATGAATTATCTTAAAAAACATTTCCATTACCTATAAGAGAAATGTAGGTCAACTACGCAGGTCAGACTTTGAAACCTCTAAATTACAACACTGGATCCTGTATTTAAGGTTAGGCATTTGCAATGAGCTGTGTAGAGTTCAAAGAATCCTAACACCATCTCATCAGTGGAATCCATTGACATATATGAAATAAAATGTCTGTATACTAATATTGAAGAAAAAAAAGGAAAAAGACTGTGGAATAACATAAAATATTTAGTATCTGTTTTCCTCTGTTTATTTTATGAGAAGCCACAGTCAGTAGCTAAGTTATAATCAAGAATAAATATCCTCTAAAAAAGTTTCAAGTTCTGACAATTTTTTCACAATATATATGAATATATATTTTTGTAGAAAAAGATGAAATAGAAAAGGCATCTTCACTAAGTTAGTCATTCAGCTGAGTGCCAAGAAGGCAAAGATGAACAAACTTGCAAATAACATAGACCTGAAAAGAAAATTTAACCTTGTTGATGTCTAACACTAGTAAGTGAAAATATCTCAAAATTCCATACATCTTAGAGCCACTTTTCAGCAAAGGCAATGCAGATATCGTAATTGCGTTACTTGAGTATAGAAAAGTCATAAAGATGAGCATGCTTAACATTTGTCTTATATCTTTTATCCAAGGTTCTAAAGTGCTTTGTAAACATTAGCTACGTAAATATAATTCTAGCTTCCTTTCTGTTGTAGATAACAAAACCAGTTACTTTTCTTTATAAGTATCTTTCATTTAATGTTGTGGGTGGGAAGTGGAAAATTTCTTTTAATTAATGTTACTTCAGCAAATTAATCTTACATGATTTGTCATTTTATGAGGCTATACAACTACTGCTTTTACACCTGCAATGGCTAAAGATTGAAATAATTCAAAATATAAAATTTATAGTGGTATATTTGTGGATTAGCTGTGCAGTGAAAACTTACCCGGCATCCAGCTAACAATTGTGTGACTTGTTGACAGTGTTATTCTTCACATACCAATTATTGTCAGATGCAAGAAACAGAGTAATTGAGATTGGAGTCTAACTCTGACAGTTGTCACCCACATTGTTAATTGAATCAGACAAGAAAAAAAAAAGGATGTAAAACTTTAGAATTTTGGAACTGTTCTGATCCAACATACACCTTAATAATATTATGAAACCTTTCAGCAGCAGTATTCAGGTCAGAGGCAAAATAAATGCCATCCTGCCAGATGTTGTTAGTAGCAGCAAAGTCATTACAGGAGAACCCATAGAATCTGGACTAAACTGGGAGCCATTATGCTAAACGCTGTACATATATGCAGTAAAAACTCATATTCGGTTGTCAGACTTCAGTTTAAACTGTCAGGACAAATGGAGGCAAGAAACAAGGACAGAGAAGAGACTAAAGACTAGCTGATTCCTTGCAGGTGGGTATGAAAGCAGAAGAGGTGAGTTCTGAGCCCAGTCAGCTAGAACCTAGTATCTTCCCAGAAGCTATGTTAGTGTATAGAAGCTATGTTAGCTTAGGAGTGAGATGTTATTGATGACTGTGCAGTTAGATCTCAAAAAGTCTCTGTGGCTTCTAAACTGTAGGTGGTTCATAATGACCTCCTGTGAAACATGGACCCCGCAAGGTTCTCTTTCTGTTGTACACACAGTCCTGTTTTCCCCTGAACTTCTAAAGAAACCATCAAAAGACCAAAACTGCGGTAACTTACATTCTAACTCAGTGGACAGATGACATTTATAACAATGAAAATAGTTTAAATGTTGGATGGTTATAGACATTAGCAGCTGATTAGAACTGAAATATATTTGATGAAATAAGCACAAACTAATTTTTTTATCGTAGAATCAAAGCGTCATTTAAGTTGGAAAAGACCGCAGGAGATCATGGAGGCCAGCCATTAACCTTGCAATGCCAAGTCCACCACTAAACCGAGTGCCTGAGCACCACATGTACACATCTTTTAAATACCTCCAAGGATAGTGATATCACCTGGAAGTGATGACATTAGTGTCTGACAACCCTTTCAGTGCAGAAATTTTTCCTAATATCCTATCTAAACCTCTTCGGGTGCAACTTGAGGCCGTTTCCTTCTGTCTTGTTGTTTGATGCTTTGGAGAAGAGAATGACACTCGCATCACTACAACCTCCTTTCAGGTGGTTGTTACCTTTTCTTCTTTTTTTTTGTTTCTCTTGGAACTTTGAACTTCAGCAAGTACAGTCCAAAAAGTTTAAGTTACAAATTTATTGGATGTCAGTGGTTAAGAGAACTCTACCATCTTCCTTAATACTGTAGCTGGCAAAATGATTAATTCATAAAATATTTTAATCTGAAAAAGAATGAGTATATAGAAAGAAACTGAGGTTTGTTTGGGTTTTTTTTTTGTTCATTTGTTTATTTGTTTTTTAGTCTAAGGAAACACAGTTTATATCTAAAGAATTGCTAATTTGCCATATCTGTTAAAACTGTGAAGTACTAAACTTCCAAACATCAAAATACACCAGAAGGTTTTTCTACTTAATTTAGAATGAGAAATAATAAAATATGGTCTGCTTTATTTTAAGAAAAATTAAGACACAGTCTTCAGTTTCATAAGGTGAAAATGCATTGGATTAAAATATGAAGAGCTAATACAAAAATGTTTTGTTCATGAATTGCCTACTTATCAAGAAAAATAAGCTGTAGCGAAAAGATATACTTACTGGTTTTCAGTATTTATTATTTTTATAAGTAAGCAAAAATGTAGTGTTTGTCCTTGAAATACAGCTTTTTCTACATTGTTGATGAGTATGTATATACATTACATAAAAGTACTGACTAAAATCGTTATAAAGCATGCTAATGGAATAAAAAGTGATATTCCAATATATAAGTATTATGACAGATTTAAACAAAACATCATTAAGTAAAAAACAAAGTTCATGGAAAATTATGACTCCATATTAACATGCATTAAAATTATTAAATATCTTTATAATTGCATGAAGAATTTCAGTCATAGATACTCTGTCTACCTTAACCAAGTGGTTTGGAAACTTTCCTATTCACATCTTCAAATTTATGCTAGTAAAAATACCAATTTGTTTACTTATTTTGATTTCAGCAGGGTTGGAATGCCCTTAAAGTCTCTCAACAGTATTATTTTGTGTCAAAGACACTGTACAAAATTGTAAATACGTATAAAACTGTTCCCCAATTTTATTCAAGAGTATGCTTGTTCTTCAGTGTTGGCACTACATTTGTTCTCATTTATCTTACTCTCTATGGAATCCATAATTACTGGCTGAAGGTCAAGTGAGTCAACTACATTGTTTGATTCTGCTTTTTTTTACATAAACAACTTTGCTCACAGTATTGCATTGCTTATACTTGTACTGTGAATAGCACGTTAAAGTTGACCAATACAATAATATTTCAAAAGGTATTTCAATCTATTTTCAGTTCATATATTTTTCTATCTAAGCTTCTGTTCTTGTAAGCAATCTTTAAAAAAATAATTCTCAGAATTACTTATTTCTGTAACAAGTGTCATAACTGAACTCTTTTCAAGCTGAGCAAGCAGCTCTGAGAAGCAGAGTTATAGAAAGGTACACTTAAGCCTACTATAAAGGATCTCTTTTAAATTATATCTGTAGTATTTTCTTTTAAGCTAAAAGATACTGGGATAACATTTACTAAGAGTCATACCAAACAAGTTTCTCTTTGAAATTAAATAATATGTTCAAAGATCCTTTAAATTTAATTATAAATTATTTTAATTTGAACTGTGATAGTATTCAGTAAATGATTGATTATAGCACTAGTGAGCATTCTTCTCCATAGTACAACAATTTTCCACTTCATTGCTGCCATTTGAAAATTACATCAGAACTTTGCTCACTTATGATCTCTACTTCTTAATGATTTATTTCATGGTTGCAAAATGTTTCAGCTGGCTACCACAATTTCCTCTTTCATCAGAGCAGTTAAAAACACTTTGCTGTTTTATCAGTTTATGTTGAATAACTGTTCTTTCTCTTTTAAGGTTATAATTGCTATGGTTTGTCTAGATGGTAATGGAAGAGTCGATGTTGATGTCTATGGTGGAATTTCAATACACAACAGTAATTTTACCTAGTCCTTAGATACAGTTTTTGACTGAGTCACAAGTACCAACCCTTGTTATTGTCAAAAAACAAGCAGCATAAGTGAAAATAGAGAAGAAAAGAATTTGCAAGAATTATTCACATTCTGATCTTTGAGTCATAGGGGAACTTCAGCTTCTGAATTCCAGCACAATTATTAACAATATCTTTATTTGCAAATGTGAATTCAGCATTAGCTCATTCATCTCTAATGTGATTTATTCCATTTTTTAAATTTTAAATCTACTTTATATGTATATTTATAACTTAAAATTATTCCATAAATCCCCAAACCTACACCCATATTAGAAACAGACTCCACTGATGGCTGTTACAAAGGCCATCTAATCTAGTGCTCAACTGTCCTTGCTACTAGAATGTTATTCCTAGTTTCTAGGCATAATTTCCTTTGCTTAGTCCTTACATCAAATTTGGTCCATGGGGAATGCAAGTGAACAGTCTTTTATTGTAAAAAGTTGTTTAAAACTGTGGAAAAGTGTGCATTTATTTGTTGATTGTCTTCTGTATTTTACCCAAGAAACCTGAAGACCAGCTTTGTAATAAATGATCTAATGGTGCAGTTGCATCTGTAGAAATCAACAACAGTCCAAGTTGGGATAGAAAATATTCCAAACACTTAAATCACAAGAAAATACACTGATAATAAAGAATCTTCCTGGTATTCTTTTAAAGAAAAAGATATCTTTTTCAAATATTATTAAAAAATGAGCGTACATAGAACATATTGAATGTGATGCCTATGTCACACTTATGCACATATGCATAAGTGCATAACAGAAAATAAAGATTCTTAGTCTGAAAAATCTTCATATTTTGATGACTGACGTGAGATAATTTTTCATTTTATAGAATGTAAAACATATATTCTTCAAGATTTGGAGATAGAAAGCTTTTTCCTAAGGAAGATACAAGAAAGGATGTTGTAGTGCAAAGTTGAGAGGGGAGGAAGAGAGGGGATGTGGAACTATGGTTCTGCTCTGTGCTCCTCCATCAGTGAGCTGTTGTGCCATTAGTGGCAGCTTTATAAGATACAGAATACCACTCCCTCCAGGATCACTAACTTCTTACTTTCATTAAGAAGTGAGTTTACCCTCTACTGAATGATGGCGTTATTTTTCTTGAAGACTGAAGATTGAATGTTGTCCCTGAATTACTCCTGGATTTCTTCCAGGGCAAAGACCAACATATCAGAACTGGGACTCATGCCATAAATGTCTGCTTGACACACAGTAATTTATCTACAAATAAAGAAGAATAAATAATTCACGTAATTACTGATAGCTGATTATTCTTCATGTTGGAACTACTCAGACACTCGTTCCTTGGCAATATCTAGTTCTAGGGTATTCAAGTAGCCAGCAAAACGGTACTTCTGTAGTTCAGAACATCTCCTGTCTTAAGATCTGGGAAGTATGGTAGAAGATCCTATAATCAGATGCAGAATGGCACAAGTTAAAAGATTAACCTACGAGTCTGCAGCTTATGAAATTAGCCTCAAACTACCTTTACACTAGGAATTAAATACATTTCATGATGTCGATTACAAGTTAATCTTAATTAAAGAATTAAACAAGTTTGTCAAAGAATAATTATCCTGCAGAGACAGACATTTCTCCCTTATATTTGACCTATACTTGAAGTAAATATAAGAAAGATACAATTAGATATTTTATGCCTAGTCTGTTAATATACTGTATCACTAAACCTTATTCAGCAAGCACTGATGTTAAATAAATAGTAATTAGTGAATTTTTTTTGCCAGCATAAAAGGCCAAATCACTTGTGGAAGAATTCTTGTACTGAACAGGGAGAATAGTCACAAGAAAAAAGGGATTTCATTTTTTTGTCATACGTTAGTACACAGATCAAGGGGGCGTGTTGAGCAGCATATATAAATCCTAATCGTATTAAAGACTAACAGCGAGTTTAGTGCTCTTGAGCCCTAGAGGTTGCTGTACTGAAGCAGACGTTCCTTTTTCTTGTCTTGTCCTTTATAAACTCTAGACTCTAAGCAGCTGCTACTATTATCATCCTGCAGTTTGACCTCTGACATAATGGAGCCTAATGAGCTTCCTGATACAATTTGTCAATCCTACAACTGGTGCTAAACTAAACATATTTCAGCTAAATGGTCAGTCTTGACGTAAATGTTCCCACTAGCAGAGAAGCCACCAAATTCTTGAGATGTTATTGCAATGATTCAGAAAATGCAGTTGAAACTGTGTGCTTAGTCTCTAGCTTAATTTGAGGAGATTACACATTTGCAACCTAGAATGAAGAACTTTCCATTGTTAAGTCTTTTTTCCTTCTGTACACTTTTATAGGTTGTGATCATGATGTCACTCCTCAGTCTTCCCTTAGATTAACTAAATAGTTGAATTTTCGAATAATTTTTTTGTTGTTGTTATTTCTCTCATATATTTACTCACAGACTAATTGACCCATTTGTAAGATGGGATAAAAATGCTTATACTTGTCAAGTAATGCCCATAGTCAACAATTAATTTGTAATTTGTCTGTCAGTAGATGACATACCAAAATATTATCTGTATGCAAACTGCATACAGTAATACACATGGCGATAATTAAACAATATTCATAGATGTTTAAAAGTGCAAAGGTGGAGAACCAATTGAAGCTGCGAACTACATTCACATACAAACAAAGGCACATATCTTTTTATATATCTCTTCAATCTCCTCTCAAGTGCAATTCCGTATTTTTACAACTTCAGCATACTTCATATAATGTCACTAAGTATAGATACCACTGTGGTGTTTTCAAGTGATTTGTGGATTATGTGAGAAAAAGCAACAGTTCATTAACTGTCTGAGTGACTATATTTAATGGTGTCATGCAAGTAGGTCTCTAATCACCTTCCAGTGTTCCTGTTTACCTCAGTCCTACCTTCCTATTTTTGTCCCTCATTATTTCATATAATTCTTGCAAACTTTCCACTTACTCGTTTTCACACAAAAGCATCATGTTTCTCTCTTCTCTATCCTAATGAATTCCAAAGGTTCCTATGGAATTAATTAGGTACATGTTTAGCTCATGGCACTAACAAATATGTCATAGCTTCTGAGATTAGGTGCATGCCCAAACACCTCAGCTCCATGAGCAAATGAGACCACTTGCTTCTTCCACTACTTAGCTTCCATAAAAGAGACTTTGGCTGCACTTGCCTCCTTCAACCCTGCTGATTTTTATTTTTATTTTTTTTAGGTATAAAGGGAGACATAACTTGGAGCATTATAGAATTTAATAATATGAAACTCTGTATCAGGAATATGAAACTCTGGAAAGAGAACAAGCATACAGAAGGGCTCACATAATGTGCTGGAGAGATCTATGAGAGAAAAAGAAAAAAAGTTATGATGCAGCCTATCAGGATTTCTGGAAATATGACCTGAAACAGTACTCTGTTGGGAGACTTAATTGGGGAACTCAAGATGAGGTATGACATTTAAGGAAATCTATGTTAGTCTAAAATGTGGCAGAAATGTTCTTGCCTATGCTGTCTGAATCATCTGGATTTTCTGCTTCTGCTACACTAAAAAATGAAAACCTTTCTTTCTTTTTCCTTTTGTTTTATTAGAAGATTGGTATTTCTGATTGTGTTTCGAACAACTAAAATGCCAATGTGAGGTTAAATGAATTCTTTTGTCTGAGTAAAAAGGAGACAATTACAATTTTCCTAATATTAGAAAGTACACAGTATAAGGGTATGTAATTTAAAACACATTAGCAGCTGGATATTTCCCAACCCTTCATTGAGCTGTCTGCTAATGAAAGTGGTTTAATAACCCCTTTCACTTGCTTATTCTCTATATGACATGGCAAATCTATGGAGTTTTTTAAGGTGAGTTTCTGATAAGCAAAGAATCTAGAATATAATCAAATTCTTTGATAGGTAGCTCACTAAAAAGCAAATGACAATTATGAAGGGTGGTTCACTTCAGGAAAAACAATGTAAGTTTTCTTAACATGTATAATAATCTAGGTTAAAGTTTGGGAATACAGTATGTGGATTAGATAAAAATATAGGAAAAATCAGGGTACTTGGATCCTTTGCAGGATCCTGAATTAAAAATTTTGGACTTACTCAAGTTTTTAGTGTTTGTTTCCTGTTTGTTTTTTTTGTTTCTAATTATGTTTCCAAATTCTAGAAAACAGTGTCCTAACAATGTGCTTCACTGTTTGTGGTGTTCTTTTACAGAATTACAGAATGTATTTTAATGGTTATTTTGGATGTGGCATGACTGTCATGAGACAACACTGATGACTGCAGCTCACAACCAGCAAATCTGTCTCAGCAATCCAAGATCAATACATAGAAGTCTGTTCTCTTAATATAAGAAAAGCTTACTCTAAAAGTGCTACTATAAGTAAACTGAAATGTGAAGAATTTTTCTAAAGGTCTCACTTTAAAGTCATGTGAAATCCAGATTCTACTTTTAAAAAAATCCGGTATCCCCTAATTATGTTCAACCTTATTGCTATTAATAATATTAATAATAGTAAAAAATTATAAAATTTAATGAGTCAGAACTCAAATATCAAATAACTCAGCTCTAAACCCATTCTTTTCAAATGTTGTTATTTTGTCTCGTTAAAACAAAGATTTATAAATACAATGCAGTAACTTGTAATGGTTTCTTCTATTAATATCTTTTCTAAGCTTTAACGTCAGTTGGATTTAACTGCCTACCTTTCTTTGAGGTTTTGAGTTTATTTGTCTATTCTGCTCAAAGATACGCAAGAGATCTGTAGAAGCAATTGGTAGAAATCACAGAATTTTTGTAGTCAACTCCAGTGTTTGAATCATAAAACAGAAACAAAAAACAAATATAGGGATGTAACATGTATTTTGATACTTATGAAATAAAAGTTGAGGAAAAAAATCAAGTGAGACAAGGGATTTCCGCTTCTGCATGTAGAGGCACTAGATATACACTGGTAGTATTAGAACAAAAATTCTGTGATGGAAGACAGTAAAAACAGTAACCAGACAAGTCATCTCCACTCTCTTAGGCCTCTCTGTGAAGTGAGATTGGAATCTGATCCTCTTGTGGCAATAAGTGGCACCAAGAGGATGTTTCCTTCTTTATAACTTCAACAATTCTGATTTTTTTTTTTATTTTTAAAATTCAGTCTTTAATTTTGTCCTAACACATATCCTTGCATCTAAATATACAAAAACATTCCTAAGCAATGTTTAGCAGATTTTTTTTAGAAACTTCTACTTATACAACAGCCATCCTTTAATATTAATCATGCAAATTATAATGATGTTCTTCAATAGAATTCAGATTTTAGGCTGTTAATGACCTTCATAGACATTTTTGTGTCAGCAGCAATCATCTGTGCATTTGTTCAACTGCATCTGCGTAAGGCAACTTTATAAGATCTGACCATTCAAATCAACATGAAATCATCAATTGTAACTCCACTAACATCAGTCTAATGTAACGCTGTGGCAATTTGTTCTCACTTGCCACTGTTGGCAGACCTAAGCAGCACAAAAATTATTGAGACAGATGCACAAGTAATCAGTTGTTCCACTTTATTGATGCATTCCTGATTATCCCTTAATGAGACAGAATTTCTGAAGATGAAGTACTTGTCCCTGATGAATGTTTCTTCAGATGTCAGATTTGTTTGGTTTATACACCTGCTTTCCTTATATGACCTGCTATCCTTAATACTGCTCATAGGTGTAGTGGAAAAATAAAATTCTTGCAACAGCTGTGGATCAGAGATTCTACTTTTTGTTAGCAGGGGAACAAACTGTGAGATTCCAAGGTATGAGTGAGATTTTAATTTAAACAAAGAGAAAATGTAGAAAAATACAATAAAAGATTTTAATTGAAAATAAAGTCTTAGTGGCCATTCTGGTGGCCCACTGATGATACATGAAGGTTGGAGCATAATTTACTCCATGATAAATTTGTTCAGTTAGTATTAATACTGAGCGGTTAGAGGATTAACAGGATAGCATAGCAAAAGGCTGATGTGATGGGGAGAGGGCAACGTTCAGGAGCCCAGTTACAGAATAGAACCAAGCTGTGGCTTGCATAGTGGAATCCAGAATCCTATTATCTTACAATATGTCCTCTGGAGAGAATGGGAATATCTTGGCGTCTGAAATGGGATTCAAAATCATGGCTTATCTAAGACAGAGAATTTGAAAAGCTAAATGAAAAATAAAGCTGTTTCTTTGTTTGTTTGTTTTGGTGGAGTTGTTTTTTTTTTTCCCTCCCAGATTTATCTATGTGTATTGGCACAGAGAAAATCAAGTTTCTTCTCTAGACTATGTGCACTTTAGGTGGGAACCCATTCTGATCAGAAAGTAAGTGTAAGTTTATGCTTAAGCTAATAAACTCCTTTCTCCTTATTCACAAGAAAATGAAGTCCATTCCTCTGTCTGTACCATTTTTTCCATGGATTTTTAACATCTCACAGCTGCAAATTCATGCCTAAAAGCTGGAGCTTCTTTGTTACTGAATTTAAGATTTAGGTAGAAATAAGTGGCCTAAGCAGACAAATTTGATTTCTCTGTCTTTCTGTGTTGGTATAGCTGTATTCAAATGAGAATGATGCCACTGATGGAAAATGTTATTTCTTCTTTTGTAGGAAGACCATTTGTCTTATTTGTGTCAGTTAAGAACTTTTAAAATTGCTGTTTCCAAGTCTGTGGCAAGTATATGATTGCTTCATTTGCAGTCAAAAGTATTTTCAATGCAGGAATAAACTAGAATATTCTGTAAGTTTATAGGCCAGTTTGTTATCACTTCCATAAGATGTACAGATGCATTAGGGCTCTTTGCAATAAGTGGGAGTGAAACAACTGAAAAACATCAGGGTAACTGCTACTGCAGTCAGAAGAGAGGCAGTCAGTGCCTCACTACCTCATGCCTGTGGGTCACAGCGTTATTTCAACAGTGTGTATGTGTGTATCTATGTACTTTTATATTCTTGAGAAGGTAGAAGAAGTAAAGAGCTGTTACCTGAGACTATTAGTCAAGTATTACACAATTAGAGGGAACTGCTGCAGTTCTTATTTCACTAAAATGGATTAAGGAGGATAATCAAAGTAGTAGAAAATGTAGCTCAAATGACAGATATCAGATCCCTGAATACTTATTTTTGGGTGATATTCTGCACACGTGTTAAGAGAAATTGAGAATCATAGCATCATAGAGTGTTAGGGGTTGGAAGGGACCTCTAGAGATTATTTAGTCCAATCCCCCTGTCAGAGCAGAATCCCCTAGGGCAGCCACACAGGAACGCATTCAGACGAGTTTTGAAAGTCTCCAGAGAAGGAGACTCCATAACCTCTCTGGGCAGCCTGATATGTGTTTATAAAAATTAGAAATACTTTTAAACATTTGCGAATAAGCAGTAAAGGAAAAAAAAACAAATTAGTCTTTTCAGCATTTCTACTTTTATTTATTTATTTATTTACTTATTTACTTTTATTTATTTTTCCACTTGAGAAATTGCCTCAATAGAAAATTATGCTAAAATTCCTAATAAAGCTTTTGAGTTTAGAATTTCACTGTTGAATGATTTTGATACTGTATTTCTAGTAGTTATCTACATAAGGTATAAGACCCAGAAAGAAAAAATGAAAAAGAAAAGCCCTGGTGAATAACTACGGTTTGAGTTTATTTCAGGAGAAAAAAATAATTCGTAAACAGTGATTGCACTGGAAATCTTTGAAAAAAGACCCTAAGTGAATTAACCTTTTGGTGGCAGCAGCTCCAAGTTTCTATTTTAGCAAATTTCTCCAATGCATTATCCATTTAAGATAAAATCTAACTAGAAATTCAGCTTTATTCTAATAATTTTTATATCTGATATCTTATAATTCTTATATCTGGCTAATATTCCTATATCTGAAATTAACTGTGGCCAACTACAATTTCCACACCACCAATCCATTAACGAGCCCCTTGTGAGTTATAGTTCCATTTATAGTAAGAATTGGGAAAATTGTGTGAAAACAAAAAAGGACAATTGTGATTTTTTTTTAGGTGCCAACATTTTGGATGAAATCCACAAAATGCACATAGTAATGACTGAAATTCCACTCTGCTTGCTTGTCTGCTTTAGAGTCTGACAGATACTTAAAAGCCAGTATTCCTTTATTTTCAGAAAGATTTTCTCAGCCTAACACTCTACATCTTGTACTTGTTTACAAAAGTTAGATTCTACCATTTAGCCAATACTCGCATGCTTTGGAATTCCCATAGGAAGACCTGACATTACAACATCTCGTTAAAGTAGGAAAAGCTATGGAGGTGAACAAGAAGATCTATTACTATTATAAGCACTCATGCCTATTGAGTGTGAGAAACTACAGAAAACATTCAGTTCTGTTCTGCACAAATGATTAGAGATGGGAACTGCACAGAGCTCATAACAAATGGATGTTGAAATAGAACGTTGGACATTTTAAGTCTGAAGAACAGAATTGAAAGTTTAACTGTAAAATAATCAAAAGTCTTGAGCATGTCATCATGAAACTTGAAAGAACTTAGAAAAGATGTTTTAAAGGCATTAGCAGGACTTACTAGCTTTTCATGGGAATGGTTCTTCAAAGTTTGGAGGTTTTTTAAACAATTTAGCTGTTGTTTGGTTTATTTTATTCTATGTGTAAATATTTAAGAGCTCAGACATCTTTTTTCTTTTTTCTTTTTTCTTTTTCCTTTTTCCTTTTTCCTTTTTTCTTTTCCTTTTTTCTCCTTTTATTTTTTCATTTTTCTTTTTTCTTTTTCCTTTTTTCTTTTTTTTCTTTTTCCTTTTTCCTTTTTTGTTTTTTTTTTCCCCTCTTTTTTTCTGCTTTCTGCTTTTTGCTTTTTTCTGATTTTTTTGGGGGGGATGAGGTAATAGCAGTTTCTAACATACTTCTACAGCCAGCCATACAGACTAAATAACACTGCAAGGGAATCATCAGCCACCAGTTTCTCATTAGCTCAAAAAAACATTCATTTATGAAAAACATGAAAGTAGATATGAACAGTGCAAAGTGTCTTCTGACCATTTTTTGCAGAAACAAAGGGGAGATAATGTAGTTGAAGACCTTTTTTGTGGCTGACATTCTGATGGCCTCTGTTCATCAAACAAGCATGAGGAAAAATATTTTTAAAAGTCAAAATAATTCCTTTCTAGTTGTCCATAAAATGGCAAAAAAACCCCAAATATGCAATAACGTAAACAAAAACATGAGAAATAGCAGTACAAATTTTCTATCAGAAAGACACTTTTAAAGGCATCAGGAATATATGTAAATGTTATTCAGTTTTCATGTAGAATTTTATCACGTATCGGCAAACAACTTTCTATCAGAAAAGTGGTTTATTTACCTAAATACCTAAATTAAATATTTGTAAAGCACTAACAAATAGCTGTTAAAATGACTTAAGAAAAATCTAATTAATTTATAAAACCAGGAACTAAAGAGTCATTTTTACTTACTTTATGTTGTTGAGCTGGTTTTTTTTTTATTTTCAAGTTGGACAGAGAGATTGTTTGCGATCTCTCTTCTTTTCTGTTTATTGTGGTTAAGCATCATACGTACACCTTTTTACTGGTTACAACAAAAAAATCTCAACGTTTTGCTGCCATTCAGTTCTGAGAGGGAGACTGTGAAGTGGATTCCTTCCTTAATTTATAAAAAACCCCAGCCTCTAAGCAGGTATAAAAACCCTGGGAGAGAAATCTGTATTTCTCTTGGAAATGTATCTCTTAAGATTGTGTTTTCCATTCAGCCAAGAATTTGTCTCTTTACTATTGTATGAAGCTGTTATTATGGTTTAGTTGTAATTACCATCTGTTATTACTGTCTTTACATCCTGCCATAGAATGCACAGTTGAAAAAAAAACTTTCTATGCTATTTTTTTGGGGGAAAAATTGTGTTGAAAAGCCATTTTGGCCTTAATTATTTAGTTCCTATAGAGGTTTATTGATTTTTTTCAGTATTTTAAAATGTGTCATCTCAATCATTTTATTGTCATATAGATGTATCCTTGATAAACAATAGTGTTTATATGATGTTTTAATGAAGACAGTAACAGTTCATACTCCAAGGCAAAAAAGAAGATCTTATCTAGTTCTATAATTATCTCTGATAATGAATTATACTGTGTAAGTGAGGTGAAACTAATAGCCTTACAGACAGTTTCACAGTCCATTCATAGTAAATCCTGTGTTTGTAGACAGGAAATTGTAGAAATCATACATACATGAGACAAGGGTTTTCTAATGGATTCATTCAAGACAACACAGAAAAGTTGTTCTGACCTTGGAGAGGTTGATCTGAGTGCAAGGTCATTCATCCTTGGTTTTGTCTAGCTAGCTTCTAAAAAACCTCCAAGGACAGAGGCTTTACATAATCTCTGGCCAGTCTGCGCAAGTGCTGCATCACTCTCCAGGCTATTATTTTTTTCACTTTTTTTTGATGTACAGTCTGAACTTCCCAAGTCACAATTTATGGCTGCTTGCCCTTATTGTATCATCAACCACAAATTCCCATGAAAATCTGCACTGAAAATGAGTTTCAGTTTCAGAATACATGCATAACACTCGAATAGACAAACACAAAAGCAGAATTAGCCTTTTATGTTACACACGCTTTTTTTATAACTGTAAAGTGGAATTGCTTGTGGCTTTCTATGTCAACAAGAAGATTTTGAAAGTACAAGTGCAGTAACAGTAGGGTTTTATAATCACATTTTTACCTCTCAGGAGTTCTCCTGATACCAGAAGTAAAGAGTAAGACCATCCTCAGCAAGTTCCTTGCTTATAAAAAGGACAAAGAAATTCATGCTATGGTGATATGATCAGCCATTAGTATGCACCTACAAGCATTGTCCTGGTAATTACAGTAAGTTATTGTCAAAATCATGATGTGTTGATTAAACATTAGCTTTCATACTTTATCAGTGGATAGTGAATTGATGATGAAATGGTAAGAAGATTGGAACACATCTCCTCTATGAGGAAAATTTGAGAGTTGAAGGTGTTCAGCTTGGAGAACAGAAGGCTCCAGAAAGACCTTATAATGACCTTCCAATATACAGAGGGGGCTTATAAAGAAGATGGAGAAAGTTTTACCAAGGCTTGTAGTGACAGAAGAATGATAGAATCATAGTGTCATAGAATTATTTGGGTTGGAAGGGACATCAAAGATCATCTAGTTCCAACCTCCCTGCCATGGCAGGGACATCTCATGCTAGATCAAGTAGCTCAGGACTTCATCCAGCCTGGCCTTGAACACTTCCAGAGATAGACCACCCATAACTTAGGAAGAAATTCTTCACAGAAAGAGTGGTCAGACACTGGAATAGGCTGCCTAGGGAGGTGGTTGAGTCACCATCCCTGGATGTGTTTAAGTGTCTCTTAGATGTGGTATTGGGCGATACGGTTTAGAGGTGAACTTGTAGTGTAGGGTTGATGGTTGGACTTGATGATCCCAAGGGTCTTTTCCAACCTGAATTGTTCTATGATTTTATGATTCCCTGGGCAACCTGTTCCAGTGCCTCACTGCCCTCGGGGTAAAGAACTTCTTCCTTATATCTAGTCTAAACTTACACTCTTGCAGCTTCCACCCATTACTCCTTATTCTACCGCTACAGACCCTTGTAAAAAGTCCCTCCTCAACTTTCTCATTGGCCCCTTTCAGCTACTGGAAGGCCACTATTAGGTCTCCCCGAAGCCTTCTCTTTTCCAGGCTGAACAAGCCTAACTCTCTCAGCCTGTACTCGCAGGAGAGGTGCTCCAGTCTTCTGACCATCTTGGTAGCCTTGCTCTGGACTCAATCCGACAGCTCCATGTCTTTCTTGTGTTGGGGGGCTCCAGAGCTGGACACAGTATTTCAGGTGGGGTTTCACAAGGGCAGAGTAGAGGGGCAGAATGACCTTCCTCGACCTGCTGGTCACACATCTCTTGATGCATCTGTAGCAGACAGATCCGTGAATTTTGCCTTAAACATTTCTTGTCATTTTAAAAACTCTCAGCTTGGTCAAAAACAAGACCAGTTTCTGGTCTTATGTGCAAAGTGATAAGTGCCTAATGGAATGTTCTAGAGGGGATCAAATAAACAGATGCCTCAAACAGCCCTGACGCTGAATATATGCATAAGATAGTTAATTCTGCAGAGGCAGGATGGCCTTGTCTCATAGCATATCTCCCAAGGAAATAGGGCAATTAGCAGGATATTTATTTTTAGTGAATGAGTAGGGAAGTCCAACATCAAACATAAGATCAGGAATGACTTCTAAAGATCATTCTGTTCAGCTATTGGTATTGTGTTGAAGTAATATGGCTCATGTAAAGCAGATGGTTTTACTTTCATTACCAGAAAATATGATCGCATTTTCAAGTTGTTGCTATTTCTTAAAGTAACAACAGTTGTGATTCTTCCTCCTCTAAAAGGAAAAGGGTAGTGGATTCATGTCAAGTACGCAAGACTACTGGTCTCAGCACTTTTATTTACAAGTCCAGTCAACTAGCAAATATAAAGAAAAGAAATTAAATAATTCCTTATTTAAGTATTATGAGCAGTACGATAACAGGACTATAATCAGTTTTCAAGAAATATTTACTCTGGACTACATAATTGTAATTCTGAAACATAAGAATATGGAAAGTCAGTAGGAAAATGAACAATAAAAATTGTAAAGAAGGAGGTGAGTAGCGCAGCCATATCTGAAAAATAAATTCACACGTGTAGTTAAATTCAATTTATTTACGGAATATAATCTCCTCCAAATTTAAAGGTTCAGTATCAGTTGAGGAAAAGATCAAGCTCAAGCATTAGCCCTTGACAAAAGAACGATAATCCAGATTATCATACACTCACCTCAACCAAGACGGGGGTTCCCATGCTCATCTGATTGTCCTCACTAGGATACCATAAAAAGGGGGGATTCCTGTTCTCACCTTTTCAACCTTGCCAGGTGTACCTTAACCAGGTGGGGATTCCCGTTCTCACCTGGTCGACCTTGCTAGGGGTCCCCTAGACAAACCTCGACAGTCCCACTGCCTCGTGGTAACTGCAACATGGCCACTGCAAGAACCCTGTTTTAAAGATTAGTCTACGATGACTGTGGTCAATCATAGCCATCTCGGCTTCTCATTGGCTGGTTGGGCACCTTCTGGGTGTAACCGAGTCCAGACCAGCCCACATCCCACTTCCAGGCGGCTGAGACAAGTCCAGACTAGTCCAGGTCGCAGATTCCCTGAAATCAGCCTAGCAACAGCTCAGCTGAGGGGAGCAAACACCTGCCACAAAATTCATTGAAACTCAGTGCTGGAAAATTGATGTGAGGTTACGAAGATGTTAGTGTGAGGGTGTGCTTCCCCCATCACACGTCCCAACCCTGCTCAAGTGAGGGTGTGCTTCCCCCATCACATGTCCCTTAACTCTGCTCAAGTGATAACTACCTGTGGTCATAATAGAGGTACCTGGTCATTGGGACTGTATATGGTTCAAAGAGGATTCAGGGGAGACAGATAACAAGGAGTTAATAGCATGTTAATCTTTGAAATCTTAGCTAAGTGGTATAAAGGATTGATTGTGCATATATAATCCTTTAGACATAAACTATTTACCAAGTCTGGGACTAGTACTGAATCTAGCCACAACAGGACTCCCCTCTGAGAAGGAGTTCAGAAAGCAAGAGGGTCCTTTCTGAACCTCATGACTCAACTGGAGGGTATCCCTTACCTTTTGTGTCTCTTAGACAAACCATTGGCCAAGTCTGGGACTAAATACGGATCTAGATGCACCTAGACTCCTCTGTGAGAATTTAGGAAGCAAGGAGGTTATTTCTGAACCTTGTGATTCAATAGGAGGGTCTTCCTGACAGTTTTGTCTAACCCTGCACTCTATGCAGTACATAATCAAGTCTACCTTGTAGTTTGTGAATCTTCTGGCAAAAAAAAATTCAACAGATCTTAAAGAATACATGAAGCGTGAATGTGTTTCCTAATACTGTTGGAAAAAAAATTAGAAATATTAGAATTTTTATAATATTTTGGAAATATTTACTTTTACAACAGCAAATATACTGTTTTCTGTGGTCACTCACTGCTCTTCTAGGCAAAATGTTTAATGATACTCCTAAAACTTGAGTCTACTCCATACCCAAGCATGTATATTTATGCCAAAGAAGCAAAAACATATGTCCTACAAAAATGAGAATAGAAACTTGCTTAAATCTTTCTGCAATTTCTGAACAAGGAGCAGAAATGATCAAGATCAAGGTTCTACTAGAATCTAAAGACCTCATGCCAGGCAGCAAGCATTATTCAGTCCTCCTCCCACCACAACAGAACATCACACATTGTTATGTCAATACTTATGTCACTTTCAGCATAAAAAGAAAATACTTTTCTAGTTTGCCCTTCGCCTTTAATGTATGAAAATCTTCATCTCTAATTACCTTGTTTTTGCAGACAGAAGTATTACATAGAGAACCACTCAATGGCCTCTTTAAAGCCAATTGCACAGTTCCCATTCTTCAGTGAGGCTAAGGCTTTATGTGAAACTGAGAACAATACAGATGAATCATTTGTAAAGGATAATCTTTTATAAAAAGTCAGAAAATAGGTGAACTATTCTATGTATTAACTTCAGCAAACCTAGCCAGTTGTAAGAACAACTATTTAGTAAACATAGTTAATGAAGCAGTTTTTATCTAAAAACCAAAACAGTTGTTAAAATTGACTTTAAATTACACAAGACTTCAGTAACATAATGCTTCTTAAGAAGTTCAGAAACAAGACTGACATGAATTAATAGATATTTTTACAAGCTCAGTTATTTTTGACTGAAATCCATCTAAATTTATTTTCTTTTTTTTCTAATAAAAGTATTTGAAAAATGTAGAATAAGGTCTGGAAAAATGTAGAACAATTAGAGTGTCATCATTCCTGTGAAAAATCTTAGACTTTTTTTATTGAAAATGTCAGTCTGATGTCCCACCATGAGTGCAAAATTTGGTTATATGAAATCAATAATTTGCAGGAAAAAAAACGGAAAAATCTCTCTACAAAAGGGTTAAGTTTGTTAAAGCTCTAATTAAATTCACGAACAAATTAAGTGAAACCAAAACAACCTCGACCTGGCATACTGCAATACAATGCAATTTCTTAAACAAAATGAGTATTTCTCAAAAGCACTCATAGCTTAAAACACCAATGTTAAGAGTACTAATGCTAAAACCATAAGGTTTCAGATTTTTTTTTTTGGCAATACGCCACAGGAATAGCAATATTTTTTCTACAGAACTTATAATTTTCTCTCATTTAATGCTAAAAAAAGCTGCAAGTTGTGTGTGCTTGCTGTGCAACTTTGTAGCTCAGTTAACCTATACACCCTCTCTTGAAGTTAAATGCAGCTGCGTTTCATTGCCTGCCCACTACACTCCTGGTGAATGCATTGAACCTCAGTTAAGAACTCAGTTCAAGAGGTCTTGATAACAGTCTGGAGCTTTCTGAAGGCTGATGAGTTTAAACCAACCAAGTAAGTAGTAATCAACAAATCTATGAATTAGAAATGCAGAATTGCATTTGTAAGTGCTGTAAGTTAATGTTACTATGGTCCAAGGTTACATTACTTCAAGATTTAAATTTTTACTTCTGAGTAGACCTATGAAAAATATGAAGAAATTAAGTCCATTAGTTTTAAGATCACATGACAGGAATCTTATAATCCATCACAGGAATTTATTATTTTTAGAATGTTTAACTGCTTAGTTTATAAAGTCTCTTGCTGCATCTGAGCTTATACAAATTTACTTTGTAATTTCTCATAAATTAAAATACCTTTGAAGTTTTTATGTTTCTCTGCTGTCTGAAACCACATTGTTCTTCAGTTTCCTTCAAACTTCAAAACTGAGAAAAGTTTTCTTGGCCTTTTTCAATTGCAGATTTTGTTAGCCCACAAGGTTAGCACTATTCCTCTGACCTAGACAGGCAGAACATGAATAATTTTTCAGGATGTGTATCATCTTATCCTTGCTTTTTGTTTGCTTATGCTCTTCAGCTGTTAGATTGCTCATCAGTATTAAAAGAAACACACATAACGCACCATTGTTATAGCACTGTTGATTTCATTTTGAGGGTTACCGATGGAAAAAAAAATAGACTAGATCTCCCTATTGTATTTTTAAAAATCTTTCTTTTCAATCAATTTTTCTTCCTGTTTGGTTAATTTTCTTCATGTAATTTCAACTGATTTCCTTTGTATCTTTAACATATTTTCTCAGGTTACTGTCTTATTGCGTGACAAGGCTTCATCTTTTCTCTCCCAGAAACTCAATTACTATCAGATGACTATCAGTACATCATGCATTCAGAATAACTTAGAATTCCATACTATAAGACGATTCAAACCTCTTATACATTTTCAAAATTAAATTCTGATGAAAGAATCAAATTTGACTTTGACAGTTTTTTCTTTTCCAGTATTTAACATGAGAAGAAAACACCAGCCTTTATTATTTTCCTTCTTTTTTTTTAAAAAAAGCACATTTTCTAAAAATATTGCTAAAGAGTCATGAAGAGATGGACAATCTTGAAATATTAGTTAATGGAGATTCCTTATTCTTCTTTGTTTTCAACACAGAAAACATAAAACAAAAGAGAAGGTGGAAGGTGAACAAAATATTTGTTTGTTTCTGTTTGGTGGTTTTTGATTGTTCTTCTCTCAGTTTTAAGGTTTTCCCCTCAGTTTCAATTCCAAAACTCTTAGTCATCTTCTGAAACTCACATAAACAAGAGTAGGGTAGATTAAGGGCATATATATATATTTCTTCGAGTTTCAATATTCAGGAACAAATTAGAATAATTTACTGGTGTAATTTGAGAAGTGGTGACATCCATCTTTAGACTTTCTTTTTAAAGACTACAGCAGCCTCTATGCTGTTTCTTTCCCTTGTGAGAACAGCTAAAATGAGTTCATTATTCATCTCTTCTCACATTGTCTCCCAATTTGAGTACTTTGAATTTCCTTAGGACACCGTTTTAGTAAATGGTGCTGCATGTCAGTAGCTTTCAGAGGAACTACTGGGATTTCTTGTACACAATAATGTAATCTTGTAAAAAGGTTATTTTTTATTAAGCAGTGTAAATATATTTTACTTAGAATGAAGCAGCTCTGCTTTTGAAATAGCCTAAGGCAGTGAAGTGCTTTGTGACTATTTGGGATGCAAATGGTTGAATAGATTGAGAAGTGGGGACACTTTCTAGTTACCCTGAAGCGTCACTGCCTGAAGAGTTAACCTTCCCAACTTTAAGTAGTTGTGTAATACACTACAAAACAGAACAGCTATTGTCAAGGTAAGAAGCATTTTAAATCATATTAGCCCGTGAAAAGGGGTTCAGCACATGTAATAGTATGAAAATTACTGCCATTGTCTAATATTGATTCAGACAGAACTAAAAGTCAGAAACAATTTACAGACCTTTCTTACAATCTCTAATGTTTTTTGCTATGAAAAACAAAAAGCACAAAAATACAGCTTTTCTATTCCATGTCAGATATCAGCTTGGAAGGTACTTACGAGCATCTTTTTTCTGTCTGAACATGAGAGTAGTTGAATGCAATGATTTCAAAAACTGCTTTTATAACCCAAAGACAACTCAAGTTTCACAAATTTTTCTTTCCAGTTTGTTTTCCACAAAAAAAAGTAATTACATTAAAACATATGTGTGAAACTCTGCGTGTATATACATAATATAGGTGTATGAGTTTTTATACATGTGTTCATATGTCATAAATCCTGGTTTAGGATCCTGCTGACTACACCCATTTGTTGTAAGTGGTCTAGATCACTTACAGAATCACTGTCAAAGATATTGGCAAAAAAAGTTATTTTAATGTGAATTCGTAAAAGTGCAAATTAACAAAGTTTGATAGGAAAGTTTGCTCTATTACTTACTAAGTGGAAGAAACAGACAAAGGAAAATTGGGTTAGAATTGATTCAGGATGACTTACACTGAGCCTGGCCATGAAAAGGGTAAAGAAGACCCTCCCACTGAGTCATGAGGTTTAGAGTGGACTCCTTTGCTTTCTAAACTCCTAACGGAACTCAGATGCACCTAGGTCCAAACTTAGTCTCAGACTTAGTCAACAGTTTGCTCTTAATGGAATTAACACAAATGGTAAGGAAAGCATCTTGTTCAGAATGGACTCCCTTGCTTTCTGTTCTCCTTCTCAAAGAGGTCTAGGTGTGGCTAGATCCAGACTTAGTCCCAAACTTGGTCAATGGTTTATGTCTACTGGGACTAGCTCTGTGGATTTAATTAATATTTATTCAGCATGATATCAGTCATTTAGCATCTGATGTGAGTAAGGGATTTGTCCATTTTGGGTAAGGAAGGATCTCTTAGTATCTGTTAAGGGATTGCAAACCTTGAGAGATGTCCCTGCTCAAGGGTAAAGTCACCTGACGTGCAATCCAGCTGCAATTCAGAGAGCACTCAAATTGGGCTCATCCAATGATCTGTCCTTGGTGGAAGGTCCCTCTGCCCAAAGGAGAAACCCTGAGAGGCATCCCAGCTCAAGAGAAGATCACAGCCATGCAGCCACAACTCCTAGCAGAGAGATCTCAAGGAAGACTCACTCAGGCTATGACATTTATGGGATAAAGTAGTCGGCTGAGAGTTGAATTGCATACAATGGCAAAAATACACACAAGACTCAGAACTTTCTTTGACAGACAACTCTTAGAAAAACCAACGACATCTGCTTTTCATGTGTTAATCATGTGACTGGTGGTCCAAGCTCACATACATCTGCTCAGCAGTTCATACTGCTCCTTTGTGAGTTTTGTCCAGTTCTCAGCCTAGTGAACTCAAAGATTTACCTTTCACCTCCTTTGGAGCTTGTACTAAACTACTGTGTATTTTGTTAAGGGGTGTGGAACTCAGAGAAAGAAAGAAATGTACCAACATTGCAAAGACACATAGTTTGGAACTGCAAGGCTCATCACAACAAACTGCTGCTGTAGTAATTATCCAACTTTCTGCAACATTAATAGTGACTAACACCTTCGAGGCCTTGAATATGACTTGGACAGGAGGCCTTTTGCAACATTCTGCTAGAGAATATGGTAAAGCATCATAGTCACAGCAATAATTCAGCAAGGAACTGACACACTGTTGCAAAGGAGTCCAGATGACAGGGACTGCTAATGAGCATCTAGATAATGAAACAGGAACTCCATTGTCACTGAGACAGCAGCCGCCTGGCCATCTGGTCTAAACCGGCCTTGTAGTCACCAGCACACCCAGCTCAGCGTTTTTGATCTAAAGGTAAAAAGTACACAGCGAGGAACACTATAAGCCTTCTTCCAGAAGACCCGGGACCATGACCACCATAGACCACCAGACAGCAGTGTGCATGTGGCAAGAGGAGGAGATTTATCATGCCTAGTGGAGAAAAGGTGGAGACAACGGGAATAAAGGAAGTGTAGATCAGCACTTAGTCAGAATATTCTCCAACTCATGATGTTGGATCTGCAGGATGCCACTGGACTCCTTGATGGTATTAGCTTCTCTCTATTCTTTTGCTTTTCTTTTTTTCCCCTCCCACTCCCTCTTTCTTTCTTTCTCTTTCTCTTTCTCTTTCTCTTTCTCTTTCTCTTTCTCTTTCTCTTTCTCTTTCTCTTTCTCTTTCTCTTTCTCTTTCTCTTTCTCTTTCTCTTTCTCTTTCTCTTTCTCTTTCTCTTTCTCTTTCTCTTTCTCTTTCTCTTTCTCTTTCTCTTTCTCTTTCTCTTTCTCTTTCTCTTTCTCTTTCTCTTTCTCTTTCTCTTTCTCTTTCTCTTTCTCTCTCAAAGGAAAACACAACGTTGACCTTGTTTGTGTCTTAATTTCACCTCTGGGATCATTGTAGCTCAACTAAGTACAGGAGAAGGGGGCTGGGTGCACCCATCACAACATCTAAATATTGTATTACACATAATAATTATTTAGTCATAATTTTCTTAGATTACAGTGAGGAACATGGAAATTTGAATATTTTCTATGCTGATTGTTCACTCTCATGGTAGTGATTAAAAACATTGTAAAATAAACTACATATTTACAACACTTAAGAATGAAGTCAGGTATCCAGAGCTATGTGTAAACCAAGTTATTAAAAAATATTTCTTTTACACATAAAAAGTGCAAAAAAAGATCCCTGTTATTAATATCAAATACATTTGTCAAGTATGATCTTGGATAGATTAATAATAGGTCTCTCACACTGACACATTGAACAGATATCCTTTGTAACCTCTTAGAAGGAAAGAGTAAATCCCTAGAGGCATTTTGGAAGATTTTCTATGGAAATAAAGAAGGACATGACAGACATCATCCTTTTTTGAGTGTCAGTGTTTATATGCTCAAGGAAATGAGGCTATGCCTGGATGTTGTCTGGAATGCCAGTCACATGGTGACATATGTGTCATTCCTGATAAACTAATATTGAGCAGCGCTCCTTTCTGAAAGTTCTAAGTGAAACACATCATATCAAATCCTTTTAATCAAACATGTCACTTGTTGTTCCAAGTGTTTGATATACAATAGAAAAAAGTTTAAATAAATTATAGGAATGTATTTTTATGTGTGCAAAAATCTTCCCTTATGAAACTCTTCAGCAAAAGGGGAATAGCTCCAAGTGACTCTGTATCCCTATGTTCTTTACAAAACAAAAGTGAGGGGAATCATTATGTATTTTTCTGAAAGAAGACCAAGACGGTTAATCCATATACATGAATCAAAGCAGTTATAAGAATATTCAGGAAAAATGCTGCAGGTTTGGAGGCAAAGACTTGTTCCTGAGCTTTTAACTTAAAAAAAAAAAAAAAAAATATGAAATGTAAAGGAGAGCAAGATGTGTTCACATTGCATTATTTTTTTATTGTGTCATAAAATACTCAATACAGCTGAAATCATAACATAGATTTGAAAGCCTATTTTTGCTAATATAGGGGTGATTTAATTCATTATGTTTCATATCATGTTACAGAAAAGAAACAGCAATGTAATAAAAAATAACATGGAAATATGAATGATAAGTGGAGAATAAAAGTGTGATGATGGTTGATTCCAAAAAGCCTGCAAGAATATTCAAATGTCTCAAAGTGTGATTGAAAAACTAAAACATTTTATGCTTGTATAACATGCACACAGGCATGACGGAAGCTCCTTGAAATGCAAACTATTGAAAATAAAACCAGAAATTTCCCTGGCACTATATAATGCTGTAAGTTCAAGCTACTAGTTTTCCTGTCTTCCTTCAGTCATTGCTGGCAGAAGACTCAGATGACTAATGGACCAAATGTGATATCATAATAAAAGTATTTGTGGATTTAGGAAGATCTTGTGCTTAGTCTTCTCATGATACAAAAAAACAAGAGTTCTTTAAAATGTACCGATTTACTAAATGTGATTGTGTACTAAGTTACCAGTTTAGAATCTAGTTTTGAGGAAATGGCACTGAAGTTATTCCTGCAACTCAATCGTCAACTTCAGCTTTATTTCATAACTGAAATAAAGAAGTTTACTTCTTGAACTAAAAATACTCTGACAGCAGGTCCCAGCTTCTCAATAAGTCATAGCTATTTCATTTAACCGGTACATTTGAAATATTTGTTAACCAACATAAAATTCTTGCGGAATTTGTATTATTTTCATTTCATATTTATTTTCTCCTTTTTTAGTCTGGTTAGATATACGGATTCATGTCTGCACCTGAGATGTGGTGGAAATACTGACATAAGGGAGACAAGTTAAACAGCTCTCCCAAGGAGCTTTGTGACCTCAACCTACACTGTCACTGTACTCTTAAAGGGGGCTTAAAAACAGAAGAAGTAAACAGTCAAAAAATTATCTGTTCCTCCAGATGAATGGTCTGCCTAGAACAGTGACAGAAGGAGTTGTTATCTGGGGAAAGCATGTCAATCAAGAGAGTGTCTGGTTTCCCTTCTTAAACTATACATTCACAGTTACTGGATTAGAGATGATAAAGGACATATGTCTGCCTATTCTTTAAGTTTTTATCTGTGGAGATACTTTCTCCAACTTTTTTCCTATCATATAACTACCTTTCTAGCAATAGACAGTGAATAATTTAGTTCTTTTTTTTTTGTAAAAAAAGTCCTGGATTTTTCCAGATTTTGTTTAAAAAAATTAATAATATTGGAAAGTCAACACTTGTAGATTTTCAACTTTCTTTAAAAAACAAAATCAAAATCATGTTGAAATATATGAACATTTTCTTATAAGTATTCACAAAGAATATCCTGAAAGAAGAGATTGGTTTTTCCTCATTAAATAAATTTTTCATATTTCATCATCAATAACATTATTTAGAAACAGTAAAGCTCTAACATATCTTGAATTAAAGAAAGATATCTTGAAGATTGTGCAAAGAAAACTTTTAAAACATTTTAGATTCACCTTCCAAATGCTGACAATGACAGGAGTAAGAAATTATCACTCTCTCTGTTTTTTTTTCTTTTTTAATAGTGGATTTAAATTTTCTTCCCTGGTACTGTACTCTGCTCAAGTACTGTATTTCTACACCAGTGCCGCAAAAAAAATGAAGTTTTGACAAACTTTGGAGAAGAGTTCAGCCTTTGAGGGGAGAAAAACCTGTATGTCCCTCATATTCAGGTGCTCGAGTATACTTCTCTCTCTTTGATAAAATTCTCTAAAATTCACACTCTAAAGTGTATGTCTCAATACTGTCAATGTCTAACAAGTGGAATTGCAAAATCCACGTCACCTGCTATCCACCTCCCCCCCCCAAAAAAAAGATGAAGCAAAGAAACAAGACAACCAAAAGAAATGATGAAGAAAATGTGTGCTTTGAAATCAACAGGACTACTTTCATTGCTAACTTCATCAAAGCATTGCAGTGGCGAGCGTTAAATGTTACATAAATCCTACTTGGGAATGTTCTCTGAAATTATTTTGGCTACAAGTTATACATTGCAACAACATTTCTCTACTGTCATGGACTCTTATATTGAAGGACTGAAGACTAACAAGAATAAATCATAGAAATAAACATACATTTTTATCTTGGTGGAAACAGATGAAACTCTCCATTTACCAATTAGTTTCAAGTGGTACAGGAAATTATGCGTTTCAAAGAAAATGTCTATTAGCAAGTAAAAGAAAAAAAAAGAAAGTAAAAAAAAAGATAAGAGCTTCCATTTTAGGCATAATAAGGAGTTATATCTGGAAGCACTGTTGTCACTGATATTAATCTTTTCATTAACTTATTTAGCATGAATTCATAATCTGGCTGACATTTTAAGTAAGGTCTCCACTGTGTCTGAAATAATCAGTTTGTTCTGCATGGCAAAATTATTTACTCTCGTTATGCTAAAATGAGTCACATCAAGAGAATCTAACTTCAGCTGGCAGTTAATTGAGATCAGGGATACAACACTGGTAATCGTTTTACAAATGAGATGCGTGTTTGTATTCAGCTCTGACTCACAGCTCCTAGCAATGTCAAGTCTTTGTTAATAGATCCTTATCAATTGAATTCTTTAGAATACACCCCTTGGTCAGAAATGAAAAGAGTGACAGAAGATGACACCAAGCTTCCGGCAAGTGTCGATCTGCTTGAGAGTAGGGAGGCTCCACAGGGGGATCTGGACAGGCTGGATCGCTGGGCCAAGACCAATTACATGAGCTTCAATAAAGTCAAGGGTCAAGTCCTGCACTTCCGCCACAACCCCCAACAGTGCTCCAGGCTTGGG